>NW_026089463.1:0-105104 GCF_933775445.1 Argentina anserina
TATGTAAAGATACTCAGTTTGAAAGAAACACACTCCTACACTTGCAAAACTCTCAAATTCAATAGAAACTCGCATCAGAAAGCCTTGCAGAAAGATACTTAAACGAGAAATGAAAAGATACACAATTGGAATAGTAAAGATACGCAACCGATGTAAAGATACACAATTGGAATAGTAAAGATACGCAAACTATGTAAAGATACTCAGTCTGAAAGAAACACACTCCCACACTTCCAAAACTCTCAAATACAATAGAAACTCATATCATAAGCCTTACAGAAAGATACTCAAACGAGAAATGCAAAGATACACAATTGGAATAGTAAAGATACGCAAACGATGTAAAGATACTCAGTTTGAAAGAAACACACTCCCACACTTGCAAAACTCTCAAATTCAATAGAAACTCGCATCCGAAAGCCTTACAGAAAGATACGCAAACGAGAAATGAAAAGATACACAATTGGAATAGTAAAGATACGCAAACGATGTAAAGATACACAATTGGAATAGTAAAGATACGCAAACTATGTAAAGATACTCAGTTTGAAAGAAACACACTCCCACACTTGCAAAACTCTCAAATTCAATAGAAACTCGCATCAGAAAGCCTTACAGAAAGATACTCAAACGAGAAATGAAAAGATACACAATTGGAATAGTAAAGATACGCAAACGATGTAAAGATACACAATTGGAATTGTAAACATACGCAAACGATGTAAAGATACACAATTGGAATAGTAAAGATACGCAAACGATGTAAAGACACTCAGTTTGAAAGAAACACACTCCTACACTTGCAAAACTCTCAAATTCAATAGAAACTCGCATCAGAAAGCCTTACAGAAAGATACTCAAACGAGAAATGAAAAGATACACAATTGGAATAGTAAAGATACGCAAACGATGTAAAGATACACAATTGGAATAGTAAAGATACGCAAACGATGTAAAGATACTCAGTTTGAAAGAAACACACTCCCACACTTGCAAAACTCTCAAATTCAATAGAAACTCGCATCAGAAAGCCTTACAGAAAGATACTCAAACGAGAAATGAAAAGATACACAATTGGATTAGTAAAGATACGCAAACAATGTAAAGATACTCAGTTTGAAAGAAACACACTCCCACACTTGCAAAACTCTCAAATACAATAGAAACTCGCATCAGAAGCCTTACAGAAAGATACTCAAACGAGAAATGAAATGATACACAATTGGAATAGTAAAGATACGCAAACGATGTAAAGATACACAATTGGAATAGTAAAGATACGCAAACTATGTAAAGATACTCAGTTTGAAAGAAACACACTCCCACACTTGCAAAACTCTCAAATTCAATAGAAACTCGCATCAAAAAGCCTTACAGAAAGATACTCAAACGAGAAACGAAAAGATACACAATTGGAATAGTAAAGATACGCAAACGATGTAAAGATACACAATTGGAATAGTAAAGATACGCAAACGATGTAAAGATACTCAGTTTGAAAGAAACACACTCCCACCGTGCTAAATTCTCAAATTCAATAGAAACTCGCACCAGAAAGCCTTACAGAAAGATACTCAAACGAGAAATGCAAAGATACACAATTGGAATAGTAAAGATACGCAAACGATGTAAAGATACTCAGTTTGAAAGAAACACACTCCCACACTTGCAAAACTCTCAAATACAATACAAACTCGCATCAGAAGCCTTATAGAAAGATACTCAAACGAGAAATGAAAAGATACACAATTGGAATAGTAAAGATACGCAAACGATGTAAAGATACTCAGTTTGAAAGAAACACACTCCCACACTTGCAAAACTCTCAAATACAATAGAAACTCGCATCAGAAGCCTTACAGAAAGATACTCAAACGAGAAATGAAAAGATACACAATTGGAATAGTAAAGATACGCAAACGATGTAAAGATACACAATTGGAATAGTAAATATACGCAAACGATGTAAAGATACTCAGTTTGAAAGAAACACACTCCCACACTTGCAAAACTCTCAAATACAATAGAAACTCGCATCAGAAGCCTTACAGAAAGATACTCAAACGAGAAATGAAAAGATACACAATTGGAATAGTAAAGATACGCAAACGATGTAAAGATACACAATTGGAATAGTAAAGATACGCAAACTATGTAAAGATACTCAGTTTGAAAGAAACACACTCCCACACTTGCAAAACTCTCAAATTCAATAGAAACTCGCATCAGAAAGCCTTACAGAAAGATACTCAAACGAGAAATCAAAAGATACACAATTGGAATAGTAAAGATACGCAAACGATGTAAAGATACACAATTGGAATAGTAAAGATACGCAAACGATGTAAAGATACTTAGTTTGAAAGAAACACACTCCCACACTTGCAAAACTCTCAAATTCAATAGAAACTCGCATCCGAAAGCCTTACAGAAAGATACGCAAACGAGAAATGAAAAGATACACAATTGGAATAGTAAAGATACGCAAACTATGTAAAGATACTCAGTTTGAAAGAAACACACTCCCACACTTGCAAAACTCTCAAATTCAATAGAAACTCGCATCAGAAAGCCTTACAGAAAGATACTCAAACGAGAAATGAAAAGATACACAATTGGAATAGTAAAGATACGCAAACGATGTAAAGATACACAATTGGAATAGTAAACATACGCAAACGATGTAAAGATACACAATTGGAATAGTAAAGATACGCAAACGATGTAAAGACACTCAGTATGAAAGAAACACACTCCTACACTTGCAAAACTCTCAAATTCAATAGAAACTCGCATCAGAATGCCTTACAGAAAGATACTCAAACGAGAAATGAAAAGATACACAATTGGAATAGTAAAGATACGCAAACGATGTAAAGATACACAATTGGAATAGTAAAGATACGCAAACGATGTAAAGATACTCAGTTTGAAAGAAACACACTCCCACACTTGCAAAACTCTCAAATTCAATAGAAACTCGCATCAGAAAGCCTTACAGAAAGATACTCAAACGAGAAATGAAAAGATACACAATTGGATTAGTAAAGATACGCAAACAATGTAAAGATACTCAGTTTCAAAGAAACACACTCCCACACTTGCAAAACTCTCAAATACAATAGAAACTCGCATCAGAAGCCTTACAGAAAGATACTCAAACGAGAAATGAAATGATACACAATTGGAATAGTAAAGATACGCAAACGATGTAAAGATACACAATTGGAATAGTAAAGATACGCAAACTATGTAAAGATACTCAGTTTGAAAGAAACACACTCCCACACTTGCAAAACTCTCAAATTCAATAGAAACTCGCATCAAAAAGCCTTACAGAAAGATACTCAAACGAGAATTGAAAAGATACACAATTGGAATAGTAAAGATACGCAAACGATGTAAAGATACACAATTGGAATAGTAAAGATACGCA
Source organism: Argentina anserina (assembly GCF_933775445.1). NCBI lineage: Eukaryota > Viridiplantae > Streptophyta > Magnoliopsida > Rosales > Rosaceae > Argentina > Argentina anserina. Next base: position 3,437 of record NW_026089463.1, read on the forward strand.
AACGATGTAAAGATACTCAGTTTGAAAGAAACACACTCCCACACTTGCAAAACTCTCAAATACAATAGAAACTCGCATCAGAAGCCTTATAGAAAGATATTCAAACGAGAAATGAAAGGATACACAATTGGAATAGTAAAGATACGCAAACGATGTAAAGATACACAATTGGAATAGTAAAGATACGCAAACGATGTACAGATACTCAGTTTGAAAAAAACACACTCCCACACTTGCAAAACTCTCAAATACAATAGAAACTCGCATCAGAAGCCTTACAGAAAGATACTCAAACGAGAAATGAAAAGATACACAATTGGAATAGTAAAGATACGCAAACGATGTAAAGATACACAATTGGAATAGTAAATATACGCAAACGATGTAAAGATACTCAGTTTGAAAGAAACACACTCCCACACTTGCAAAACTCTCAAATTCAATAGAAACTCGCATCAGATGCCTTACAGAAAGATACTCAAACGAGAAATGAAAAGATACACAATTGGAATAGTAAAGATACGCAAACGATGTAAAGATACACAATTTGAATAGTAAAGATACGCGAACAATGTAAAGATAATCAGTTTGAAAGAAACACACTCCCACACTTGTAAAACTCTCAAATACAATAAAAACTCGCATCAGAAGCCTTACAGAAAGATACTCAAACGAGAAATCAAAAGATACACAATTGGAATAGTAAAGATACGCAAACGATGTAAAGATACACAATTGGAATAGTAAAGATACGCAAACGATGTAAAGAAACTTAGTTTGAAAGAAACACACTCCCACACTTGCAAAACTCTCAAATTCAATAGAAACTCGCATCAAAAAGCGTTACAGAAAGATACTCAAACGAGAAATGAAAAGATACACAATTGGAATAGTAAAGATACGCAAACGATGTAAAGATACACAATTGGAATAGTAAAGATACGCAAACAATGTAAAGATACTCAGTTTGAAAGAAACACACTCCCACACTTGCAAAACTCTCAAATACAATACAAACTCGCATCAGAAGCCTTACAGAAAGATACTCAAACGAGAAATGAAAAGATACACAATTGGAATAGTAAAGATACGCAAACGATGTAAAGATACACAATTGGAATAGTAAAGATACGCAAACGATGTAAAGATACTCAGTTTGAAAGAAACACACTCCCACACTTGCAAAACTCTCAAATTCAATAGAAACTCGCATCAGAAAGCCTTACAGAAAGATACTCAAACGAGAAATGAAAAGATACACAATTGGAATAGTAAAGATACGCAAACGATGTAAAGATACACAATTGGAATAGTAAAGATACGCAAACAATGTAAAGATACTCAGTTTGAAAGAAACACACTCCCACACTTGCAAAACTCTCAAATACAATAGAAACTCGCATCAGAAGCCTTACAGAAAGATACTCAAACGAGAAATGAAAAGATACACAATTGGAATAGTAAAGATACGCAAACGATGTAAAGATACACAATTGGAATAGTAAAGATACGCAAACTATGTAAAGATACTCAGTTTGAAAGAAACACACTCCCACACTTGCAAAACTCTCAAATTCAATAGAAACTCGCATCAGAAAGCCTTACAGAAAGATACTCAAACGAGAAATGAAAAGATACACAATTGGAATAGTAAAGATACCCAAACGATGTAAAGATACACAATTCGAATAGTAAAGATACGCAAACGATGTAAAGATACTCAGTTTGAAAGAAACACACTCCCACACTTGCAAAACTCTCAAATTAAATAGAAACTCGCATCAGAAGCCTTACAGAAAGATACTCAAACGAGAAATGAAAAGATACACAATTGGAATAGTAAAGATACGCAAACGATGTAAAGATACACAATTCGAATAGTAAAGATACGCAAACGATGTAAAGATACTCAGTTTGAAAGAAACACACTCCCACATTTGCAAAACTCTCAAATTAAATAGAAACTCGCATCAGAAGCCTTACAGAAAGATACGCAAACGAGAAATGAAAAGATACACAATTGGAATAGTAAAGATACGCAAACGATATAAAGATACACAATTGGAATAGTAAAGATACTCAAACGAGAAATGAAAAGATACACAATTGGAATAGTAAAGATACGCAAACTATGTAAAGATACTCAGTTTGAAAGAAACACACTCCCACACTTGCAAAACTCTCAAATTCAATAGAAACTCGCATCAGAAGCCTTACAGAAAGATACTCAAACGAGAAATGAAAAGATACACAATTGGAATAGTAGAGATACGCAAACGATGTAAAGATACACAATTGGAATAGTAAAGATACGCAAACGATGTAAAGATACTCAGTTTGAAAGAAACACACTCCCACACTTGGAAAACTCTCAAATTCAATAGAAACTCGCATCAGAAAGCCTTACAGAAAGATACTCAAACGAGAAATGAAAAGATACACAATTGGAATAGTAAAGATACGCAAACGATGTAAAGATACACAATTGGAATAGTAAAGATACGCAAACGATGTAAAGATACTCAGTTTGAAAGAAACACACTCCCACACTTGGAAAACTCTCAAATTCAATAGAAACTCGCATCAGAAAGCCTTACAGAAAGATACTCAAACGAGAAATGAAAAGATACACAATTGGAATAGTAAAGATACGCAAACGATGTAAAGATACTCAGTTTGAAAGAAACACACTGCCACACTTGCAAAACTCTCAAATACAATAGAAACTCGCATCAGAAGCCTTACAAAAAGATACTCAAACGAGAAATGAAAAGATACACAATTGGAATAGTAAATATACGCAAACGATGTAAAGATACACAATTGGAATAGTAAATATACGCAAACGATGTAAAGATACACAGTTTGAAAGAAACACACTCCCACACTTGCAAAACTCTCAAATACAATAGAAACTCGCATCAGAAAGCCTTACAGAAAGATACTCAAACGAGAAATGAAAAGATACACAATTGGAATAGTAAAGATACGCAAACGATGTAAAGATACTCTGTTTGAAAGAAACACACTGCCACACTTGCAAAACTCTCAAATACAATGGAAACTCGCATCAGAAGCCTTACAAAAATATACTCAAACGAGAAATGAAAAGATACACAATTGGAATAGTAAAGATACGCAAACGATGTAAAGATACACAATTGGAATAGTAAAGATACGCAAACGATGTAAAGATACACAGTTTGAAAGAAACACACTCCCACACTTGTAAAACTCTCAAATACAATAGAAACTCGCATCAGAAGCCTTACAGAAAGATACTCATACGAGAAATGAAAAGATACACAATTGGAATAGTAAAGATACGCAAACGATGTAAATATACACAATTCGAATAGTAAAGATACGCAAACGATGTAAAGATACTCAGTTTGAAAGAAACACACTCCGACACTTGCAAAACTCTCAAATTAAATAGAAACTCGCATCAGAAAGCCTTACAGAAAGATACTCAAACGAGAAATGAAAAGATACACAATTGGAATAGTAAAGATACGCAAACGATGTAAAGATACACAATTGGAATAGTAAAGATACGCAAACGATGTAAAGATACTCAGTTTCAAAGAAACACACTCCCACACTTGGAAAACTCTCAAATTCAATAGAAACTCGCATCAGAAAGCCTTACAGAAAGATACTCAAACGAGAAATGAAAAGATACACAATTGGAATAGTAGAGATACGCAAACGATGTAAAGATACACAATTGGAATAGTAAAGATACGCAAACGATGTAAAGATACTCAGTTTGAAAGAAACACACTCCCACACTTGGAAAACTCTCAAATTCAATAGAAACTCGCATCAGAAAGCCTTACAGAAAGATACTCAAACGAGAAATGAAAAGATACACAATTGGAATAGTAGAGATACGCAAACGATGTAAAGATACACAATTGGATTAGTAAAGATACGCAAACGATGTAAAGATACTCAGTTTGAAAGAAACACACTCCCACACTTGCAAAACTCTCAAATACAATAGAAACTCGCATCAGAAGCCTTACAGAAAGATACTCAAACGAGAAATGAAATGATACACAATTGGAATAGTAAAGATACGCAAACGATGTAAAGATACACAATTGGAATAGTAAAGATACGCAAACTATGTAAAGATACTCAGTTTGAAAGAAACACACTCCCACACTTGCAAAACTCTCAAATTCAATAGAAACTCGCATCAAAAAGCCTTACAGAAAGATACTCAAACGAGAAACGAAAAGATACACAATTGGAATAGTAGAGATACGCAAACGATGTAAAGATACACAATTGGAATAGTAAAGATACGCAAACGATGTAAAGATACTCAGTTTGAAAGAAACACACTCCCACCGTGCTAAATTCTCAAATTCAATAGAAACTCGCACCAGAAAGCCTTACAGAAAGATACTCAAACGAGAAATGCAAAGATACACAATTGGAATAGTAAAGATACGCAAACGATGTAAAGATACTCAGTTTGAAAGAAACACACTCCCACACTTGCAAAACTCTCAAATACAATACAAACTCGCATCAGAAGCCTTATAGAAAGATACTCAAACGAGAAATGAAAAGATACACAATTGGAATAGTAAAGATACGCAAACGATGTAAAGATACTCAGTTTGAAAGAAACACACTCCCACACTTGCAAAACTCTCAAATACAATAGAAACTCGCATCAGAAGCCTTACAGAAAGATACTCAAACGAGAAATGAAAAGATACACAATTGGAATAGTAAAGATACGCAAACGATGTAAAGATACACAATTGGAATAGTAAATATACGCAAACGATGTAAAGATACTCAGTTTGAAAGAAACACACTCCCACACTTGCAAAACTCTCAAATACAATAGAAACTCGCATCAGAAGCCTTACAGAAAGATACTCAAACGAGAAATGAAAAGATACACAATTGGAATAGTAAAGATACGCAAACGATGTAAAGATACACAATTGGAATAGTAAAGATACGCAAACTATGTAAAGATACTCAGTTTGAAAGAAACACACTCCCACACTTGCAAAACTCTCAAATTCAATAGAAACTCGCATCAGAAAGCCTTACAGAAAGATACTCAAACGAGAAATCAAAAGATACACAATTGGAATAGTAAAGATACGCAAACGATGTAAAGATACACAATTGGAATAGTAAAGATACGCAAACGATGTAAAGATACTTAGTTTGAAAGAAACACACTCCCACACTTGCAAAACTCTCAAATTCAATAGAAACTCGCATCCGAAAGCCTTACAGAAAGATACGCAAACGAGAAATGAAAAGATACACAATTGGAATAGTAAAGATACGCAAACGATGTAAAGATACTCAGTTTGAAAGAAACACACTCCCACACTTGCAAAACTCTCAAATTCAATAGAAACTCGCATCAGAAAGCCTTACAGAAAGATACTCAAACGAGAAATGAAAAGATACACAATTGGAATAGTAAAGATACGCAAACGATGTAAAGATACACAATTGGAATAGTAAACATACGCAAACGATGTAAAGATACACAATTGGAATAGTAAAGATACGCAAACGATGTAAAGACACTCAGTATGAAAGAAACACACTCCTACACTTGCAAAACTCTCAAATTCAATAGAAACTCGCATCAGAAAGCCTTGCAGAAAGATACTCAAACGAGAAATGAAAAGATACACAATTGGAATAGTAAAGATACGCAAACGATGTAAAGATACACAATTGGAATAGTAAAGATACGCAAACGATGTAAAGATACTCAGTTTGAAAGAAACACACTCCCACACTTGCAAAACTCTCAAATTCAATAGAAACTCGCATCAGAAAGCCTTACAGAAAGATACTCAAACGAGAAATGAAAAGATACACAATTGGATTAGTAAAGATACGCAAACAATGTAAAGATACTCAGTTTCAAAGAAACACACTCCCACACTTGCAAAACTCTCAAATACAATAGAAACTCGCATCAGAAGCCTTACAGAAAGATACTCAAACGAGAAATGAAATGATACACAATTGGAATAGTAAAGATACGCAAACGATGTAAAGATACACAATTGGAATAGTAAAGATACGCAAACTATGTAAAGATACTCAGTTTGAAAGAAACACACTCCCACACTTGCAAAACTCTCAAATTCAATAGAAACTCGCATCAAAAAGCCTTACAGAAAGATACTCAAACGAGAATTGAAAAGATACACAATTGGAATAGTAAAGATACGCAAACGATGTAAAGATACACAATTGGAATAGTAAAGATACGCAAACGATGTAAAGATACTCAGTTTGAAAGAAACACACTCCCACACTTGCAAAACTCTCAAATACAATAGAAACTCGCATCAGAAGCCTTATAGAAAGATATTCAAACGAGAAATGAAAGGATACACAATTGGAATAGTAAAGATACGCAAACGATGTAAAGATACACAATTGGAATAGTAAAGATACGCAAACGATGTACAGATACTCAGTTTGAAAGAAACACACTCCCACACTTGCAAAACTCTCAAATACAATAGAAACTCGCATCAGAAGCCTTACAGAAAGATACTCAAACGAGAAATGAAAAGATACACAATTGGAATAGTAAAGATACGCAAACGATGTAAAGATACACAATTGGAATAGTAAATATACGCAAACGATGTAAAGATACTCAGTTTGAAAGAAACACACTCCCACACTTGCAAAACTCTCAAATTCAATAGAAACTCGCATCAGATGCCTTACAGAAAGATACTCAAACGAGAAATGAAAAGATACACAATTGGAATAGTAAAGATACGCAAACGATGTAAAGATACACAATTTGAATAGTAAAGATACGCGAACAATGTAAAGATAATCAGTTTGAAAGAAACACACTCCCACACTTGTAAAACTCTCAAATACAATAAAAACTCGCATCAGAAGCCTTACAGAAAGATACTCAAACGAGAAATCAAAAGATACACAATTGGAATAGTAAAGATACGCAAACGATGTAAAGATACACAATTGGAATAGTAAAGATACGCAAACGATGTAAAGATACTTAGTTTGAAAGAAACACACTCCCACACTTGCAAAACTCTCAAATTCAATAGAAACTCGCATCAAAAAGCCTTACAGAAAGATACTCAAATGAGAAATGAAAAGATACACAATTGGAATAGTAAAGATACGCAAACGATGTAAAGATACACAATTGGAATAGTAAAGATACGCAAACAATGTAAAGATACTCAGTTTGAAAGAAACACACTCCCACACTTGCAAAACTCTCAAATACAATACAAACTCGCATCAGAAGCCTTACAGAAAGATACTCAAACGAGAAATGAAAAGATACACAATTGGAATAGTAAAGATACGCAAACGATGTAAAGATACACAATTGGAATAGTAAAGATACGCAAACGATGTAAAGATACTCAGTTTGAAAGAAACACACTCCCACACTTGCAAAACTCTCAAATTCAATAGAAACTCGCATCAGAAAGCCTTACAGAAAGATACTCAAACGAGAAATGAAAAGATACACAATTGGAATAGTAAAGATACGCAAACGATGTAAAGATACACAATTGGAATAGTAAAGATACGCAAACAATGTAAAGATACTCAGTTTGAAAGAAACACACTCCCACACTTGCAAAACTCTCAAATACAATAGAAACTCGCATCAGAAGCCTTACAGAAAGATACTCAAACGAGAAATGAAAAGATACACAATTGGAATAGTAAAGATACGCAAACGATGTAAAGATACACAATTGGAATAGTAAAGATACGCAAACTATGTAAAGATACTCAGTTTGAAAGAAACACACTCCCACACTTGCAAAACTCTCAAATTCAATAGAAACTCGCATCAGAAAGCCTTACAGAAAGATACTCAAACGAGAAATGAAAAGATACACAATTGGAATAGTAAAGATACCCAAACGATGTAAAGATACACAATTCGAATAGTAAAGATACGCAAACGATGTAAAGATACTCAGTTTGAAAGAAACACACTCCCACACTTGCAAAACTCTCAAATTAAATAGAAACTCGCATCAGAAGCCTTACAGAAAGATACTCAAACGAGAAATGAAAAGATACACAATTGGAATAGTAAAGATACGCAAACGATGTAAAGATACACAATTCGAATAGTAAAGATACGCAAACGATGTAAAGATACTCAGTTTGAAAGAAACACACTCCCACATTTGCAAAACTCTCAAATTAAATAGAAACTCGCATCAGAAGCCTTACAGAAAGATACGCAAACGAGAAATGAAAAGATACACAATTGGAATAGTAAAGATACGCAAACGATATAAAGATACACAATTGGAATAGTAAAGATACTCAAACGAGAAATGAAAAGATACACAATTGGAATAGTAAAGATACGCAAACTATGTAAAGATACTCAGTTTGAAAGAAACACACTCCCACACTTGCAAAACTCTCAAATTCAATAGAAACTCGCATCAGAAGCCTTACAGAAAGATACTCAAACGAGAAATGAAAAGATACACAATTGGAATAGTAGAGATACGCAAACGATGTAAAGATACACAATTGGAATAGTAAAGATACGCAAACGATGTAAAGATACTCAGTTTGAAAGAAACACACTCCCACACTTGGAAAACTCTCAAATTCAATAGAAACTCGCATCAGAAAGCCTTACATAAAGATACTCAAACGAGAAATGAAAAGATACACAATTGGAATAGTAAAGATACGCAAACGATGTAAAGATACACAATTGGAATAGTAAAGATACGCAAACGATGTAAAGATACTCAGTTTGAAAGAAACACACTCCCACACTTGGAAAACTCTCAAATTCAATAGAAACTCGCATCAGAAAGCCTTACAGAAAGATACTCAAACGAGAAATGAAAAGATACACAATTGGAATAGTAAAGATACGCAAACGATGTAAAGATACTCAGTTTGAAAGAAACACACTGCCACACTTGCAAAACTCTCAAATACAATAGAAACTCGCATCAGAAGCCTTACAAAAAGATACTCAAACGAGAAATGAAAAGATACACAATTGGAATAGTAAAGATACGCAAACGATGTAAAGATACACAATTGGAATAGTAAATATACGCAAACGATGTAAAGATACACAGTTTGAAAGAAACACACTCCCACACTTGCAAAACTCTCAAATACAATAGAAACTCGCATCAGAAAGCCTTACAGAAAGATACTCAAACGAGAAATGAAAAGATACACAATTGGAATAGTAAAGATACGCAAACGATGTAAAGATACTCTGTTTGAAAGAAACACACTGCCACACTTGCAAAACTCTCAAATACAATGGAAACTCGCATCAGAAGCCTTACAAAAATATACTCAAACGAGAAATGAAAAGATACACAATTGGAATAGTAAAGATACGCAAACGATGTAAAGATACACAATTGGAATAGTAAAGATACGCAAACGATGTAAAGATACACAGTTTGAAAGAAACACACTCCCACACTTGTAAAACTCTCAAATACAATAGAAACTCGCATCAGAAGCCTTACAGAAAGATACTCATACGAGAAATGAAAAGATACACAATTGGAATAGTAAAGATACGCAAACGATGTAAATATACACAATTCGAATAGTAAAGATACGCAAACGATGTAAAGATACTCAGTTTGAAAGAAACACACTCCGACACTTGCAAAACTCTCAAATTAAATAGAAACTCGCATCAGAAAGCCTTACAGAAAGATACTCAAACGAGAAATGAAAAGATACACAATTGGAATAGTAGAGATACGCAAACGATGTAAAGATACACAATTGGAATAGTAAAGATACGCAAACGATGTAAAGATACTCAGTTTCAAAGAAACACACTCCCACACTTGGAAAACTCTCAAATTCAATAGAAACTCGCATCAGAAAGCCTTACAGAAAGATACTCAAACGAGAAATGAAAAGATACACAATTGGAATAGTAGAGATACGCAAACGATGTAAAGATACACAATTGGAATAGTAAAGATACGCAAACGATGTAAAGATACTCAGTTTGAAAGAAACACACTCCCACACTTGGAAAACTCTCAAATTCAATAGAAACTCGCATCAGAAAGCCTTACAGAAAGATACTCAAACGAGAAATGAAAAGATACACAATTGGAATAGTAAAGATACGCAAACGATGTAAAGATACACAATTGGAATAGTAAAGATACGCAAACGATGTAAAGATACTCAGTTTGAAAGAAACACACTCCCACACTTGGAAAACTCTCAAATTCAATAGAAACTCGCATCAGAAAGCCTTACAGAAAGATACTCAAACGAGAAATGAAAAGATACACAATTGGAATAGTAAAGATACGCAAACGATGTAAAGATACTCAGTTTGAAAGAAACACACTGCCACACTTGCAAAACTCTCAAATACAATAGAAACTCGCATCAGAAGCCTTACAAAAAGATACTCAAACGAGAAATGAAAAGATACACAATTGGAATAGTAAAGATACGCAAACGATGTAAAGATACACAATTGGAATAGTAAATATACGCAAACGATGTAAAGATACACAGTTTGAAAGAAACACACTCCCACACTTGCAAAACTCTCAAATACAATAGAAACTCGCATCAGAAAGCCTTACAGAAAGATACTCAAACGAGAAATGAAAAGATACACAATTGGAATAGTAAAGATACGCAAACGATGTAAAGATACTCAGTTTGAAAGAAACACACTGCCACACTTGCAAAACTCTCAAATACAATAGAAACTCGCATCAGAAGCCTTAGAAAAATATACTCAAACGAGAAATGAAAAGATACACAATTGGAATAGTAAAGATACGCAAACGATGTAAAGATACACAATTGGAATAGTAAAGATACGCAAACGATGTAAAGATACACAGTTTGAAAGAAACACACTCCCACACTTGTAAAACTCTCAAATACAATAGAAACTCGCATCAGAAGCCTTACAGAAAGATACTCATACGAGAAATGAAAAGATACACAATTGGAATAGTAAAGATACGCAAACGATGTAAATATACACAATTCGAATAGTAAAGATACGCAAACGATGTAAAGATACTCAGTTTGAAAGAAACACACTCCCACACTTGCAAAACTCTCAAATTAAATAGAAACTCGCATCAGAAAGCCTTACAGAAAGATACTCAAACGAGAAATGAAAAGATACACAATTGGAATAGTAGAGATACGCAAACGATGTAAAGATACACAATTGGAATAGTAAAGATACGCAAATGATGTAAAGATACTCAGTTTGAAAGAAACACACTCCCACACTTGGAAAACTCTCAAATTCAATAGAAACTCGCATCAGAAAGCCTTACAGAAAGATACTCAAACGAGAAATGAAAAGATACACAATTGGAATAGTAAAGATACGCAAACGATGTAAAGATACTCAGTTTGAAAGAAACACACTGCCACACTTGCAAAACTCTCAAATACAATAGAAACTCGCATCAGAAGCCTTACAAAAAGATACTCAAACGAGAAATGAAAAGATAGACAATTGGAATAGTAAAGATACGCAAACGATGTAAAGATACACAATTGGAATAGTAAAGATACGCAAACGATGTAAAGATACACAGTTTGAAAGAAACACACTCCCACACTTGCAAAACTCTCAAATACAATAGAAACTCGCATCAGAAGCCTTACAGAAAGATACTCATACGAGAAATGAAAAGATACACAATTGGAATAGTAAAGATACCCAAACGATGTAAAGATACACAATTCGAATAGTAAAGATACGCAAACGATGTAAAGATACTCAGTTTGAAAGAAACACACTCCCACACTTGCAAAACTCTCAAATTTAATAGAAACTCGCATCAGAAGCCTTACAGAAAGATACTCAAACGAGAAATGAAAAGATACACAATTGGAATAGTAAAGATACGCAAACGATGTAAAGATACACAATTGGAATAGTAAACATACGCAAACGATGTAAAGATACACAATTGGAATAGTAAAGATACGCAAACGATGTAAAGATACTCAGTTTGAAAGAAACACACTTACAATTGGAATAATAAAGATACGCAAACGATGTAAAGATACTCAGTTTGAAAGAAACACACTCCCACACTTGTAAAACTCTGAAATTCAATAGAAACTCGCATCAGAAAGCCTTACAGAAAGATACTCAAACGAGAAATGAAAAGATACACAATTGGAATAGTAAAGATACGCAAACGATGTAAAGATACACAATTGGAATAGTAAAGATACGGAAACGATGTAAAGATACACAATTGGAATAGTAAAGATACGTAAACGATGTAAAGATACTCAGTTTGAAGGAAACACACTCCCACACTTGCAAAACTCTCTAATACAATAGAAACTCGCATCAGAAAGCCTTACAGAAAGGTACGCAAACGAGAAATGAAAAGATACACAATTGGAATAGTAAAGATACGCAAACGATATAAAGATACACAATTGGAATAGTAAAGATACTCAAACGAGAAATGAAAAGATACACAATTGGAATAGTAAAGATACGCAAACGATGTAAATATACACAATTCGAATAGTAAAGATACGCAAACGATGTAAAGATACTCAGTTTGAAAGAAACACACTCCCACACTTGCAAAACTCTCAAATTAAATAGAAACTCGCATCAGAAAGCCTTACAGAAAGATACTCAAACGAGAAATGAAAAGATACACAATTGGAATAGTAGAGATACGCAAACGATGTAAAGATACACAATTGGAATAGTAAAGATACGCAAACGATGTAAAGATACTCAGTTTGAAAGAAACACACTCCCACACTTGGAAAACTCTCAAATTCAATAGAAACTCGCATCAGAAAGCCTTACAGAAAGATACTCAAACGAGAAATGAAAAGATACACAATTGGAATAGTAAAGATACGCAAACGATATAAAGATACACAATTGGAATAGTAAAGATACTCAAACGAGAAATGAAAAGATACACAATTGGAATAGTAAAGATACGCAAACGATGTAAAGATACACAATTGGAATAGTAAAGATACGCAAACGATGTAAAGATACTCAGTTTGAAAGAAACACACTCCCACCGTGCTAAATTCTCAAATTCAATAGAAACTCGCACCAGAAAGCCTTACAGAAAGATACTCAAACGAGAAATGCAAAGATACACAATTGGAATAGTAAAGATACGCAAACGATGTAAAGATACTCAGTTTGAAAGAAACACACTCCCACACTTGCAAAACTCTCAAATACAATACAAACTCGCATCAGAAGCCTTATAGAAAGATACTCAAACGAGAAATGAAAAGATACACAATTGGAATAGTAAAGATACGCAAACGATGTAAAGATACTCAGTTTGAAAGAAACACACTCCCACACTTGCAAAACTCTCAAATACAATAGAAACTCGCATCAGAAGCCTTACAGAAAGATACTCAAACGAGAAATGAAAAGATACACAATTGGAATAGTAAAGATACGCAAACGATGTAAAGATACACAATTGGAATAGTAAATATACGCAAACGATGTAAAGATACTCAGTTTGAAAGAAACACACTCCCACACTTGCAAAACTCTCAAATACAATAGAAACTCGCATCAGAAGCCTTACAGAAAGATACTCAAACGAGAAATGAAAAGATACACAATTGGAATAGTAAAGATACGCAAACGATGTAAAGATACACAATTGGAATAGTAAAGATACGCAAACTATGTAAAGATACTCAGTTTGAAAGAAACACACTCCCACACTTGCAAAACTCTCAAATTCAATAGAAACTCGCATCAGAAAGCCTTACAGAAAGATACTCAAACGAGAAATCAAAAGATACACAATTGGAATAGTAAAGATACGCAAACGATGTAAAGATACACAATTGGAATAGTAAAGATACGCAAACGATGTAAAGATACTTAGTTTGAAAGAAACACACTCCCACACTTGCAAAACTCTCAAATTCAATAGAAACTCGCATCCGAAAGCCTTACAGAAAGATACTCAAACGAGAAATGAAAAGATACACAATTGGAATAGTAAAGATACGCAAACGATGTAAAGATACACAATTGGAATAGTAAACATACGCAAACGATGTAAAGATACACAATTGGAATAGTAAAGATACGCAAACTATGTAAAGATACTCAGTTTGAAAGAAACACACTCCCACACTTGCAAAACTCTCAAATTCAATAGAAACTCGCATCAAAAAGCCTTACAGAAAGATACTCAAACGAGAAACGAAAAGATACACAATTGGAATAGTAAAGATACGCAAACGATGTAAAGATACACAATTGGAATAGTAAAGATACGCAAACGATGTAAAGATACTCAGTTTGAAAGAAACACACTCCCACCGTGCTAAATTCTCAAATTCAATAGAAACTCGCACCAGAAAGCCTTACAGAAAGATACTCAAACGAGAAATGCAAAGATACACAATTGGAATAGTAAAGATACGCAAACGATGTAAAGATACTCAGTTTGAAAGAAACACACTCCCACACTTGCAAAACTCTCAAATACAATACAAACTCGCATCAGAAGCCTTATAGAAAGATACTCAAACGAGAAATGAAAAGATACAAAATTGGAATAGTAAAGATACGCAAACGATGTAAAGATACTCAGTTTGAAAGAAACACACTCCCACACTTGCAAAACTCTCAAATACAATAGAAACTCGCATCAGAAGCCTTACAGAAAGATACTCAAACGAGAAATGAAAAGATACACAATTGGAATAGTAAAGATACGCAAACGATGTAAAGATACACAATTGGAATAGTAAATATACGCAAACGATGTAAAGATACTCAGTTTGAAAGAAACACACTCCCACACTTGCAAAACTCTCAAATACAATAGAAACTCGCATCAGAAGCCTTACAGAAAGATACTCAAACGAGAAATGAAAAGATACACAATTGGAATAGTAAAGATACGCAAACGATGTAAAGATACACAATTGGAATAGTAAAGATACGCAAACTATGTAAAGATACTCAGTTTGAAAGAAACACACTCCCACACTTGCAAAACTCTCAAATTCAATAGAAACTCGCATCAGAAAGCCTTACAGAAAGATACTCAAACGAGAAATCAAAAGATACACAATTGGAATAGTAAAGATACGCAAACGATGTAAAGATACACAATTGGAATAGTAAAGATACGCAAACGATGTAAAGATACTTAGTTTGAAAGAAACACACTCCCACACTTGCAAAACTCTCAAATTCAATAGAAACTCGCATCCGAAAGCCTTACAGAAAGATACGCAAACGAGAAATGAAAAGATACACAATTGGAATAGTAAAGATACGCAAACTATGTAAAGATACTCAGTTTGAAAGAAACACACTCCCACACTTGCAAAACTCTCAAATTCAATAGAAACTCGCATCAGAAAGCCTTACAGAAAGATACTCAAACGAGAAATGAAAAGATACACAATTGGAATAGTAAAGATACGCAAACGATGTAAAGATACACAATTGGAATAGTAAACATACGCAAACGATGTAAAGATACACAATTGTAATAGTAAAGATACGCAAACGATGTAAAGACACTCAGTATGAAAGAAACACACTCCTACACTTGCAAAACTCTCAAATTCAATAGAAACTCGCATCAGAAAGCCTTACAGAAAGATACTCAAACGAGAAATGAAAAGATACACAATTGGAATAGTAAAGATACGCAAACGATGTAAAGATACACAATTGGAATAGTAAAGATACGCAAACGATGTAAAGATACTCAGTTTGAAAGAAACACACTCCCACACTTGCAAAACTCTCAAATTCAATAGAAACTCGCATCAGAAAGCCTTACAGAAAGATACTCAAACGAGAAATGAAAAGATACACAATTGGATTAGTAAAGATACGCAAACAATGTAAAGATACTCAGTTTCAAAGAAACACACTCCCACACTTGCAAAACTCTCAAATACAATAGAAACTCGCATCAGAAGCCTTACAGAAAGATACTCAAACGAGAAATGAAATGATACACAATTGGAATAGTAAAGATACGCAAACGATGTAAAGATACACAATTGGAATAGTAAAGATACGCAAACTATGTAAAGATACTCAGTTTGAAAGAAACACACTCCCACACTTGCAAAACTCTCAAATTCAATAGAAACTCGCATCAAAAAGCCTTACAGAAAGATACTCAAACGAGAATTGAAAAGATACACAATTGGAATAGTAAAGATACGCAAACGATGTAAAGATACACAATTGGAATAGTAAAGATACGCAAACGATGTAAAGATACTCAGTTTGAAAGAAACACACTCCCACACTTGCAAAACTCTCAAATACAATAGAAACTCGCATCAGAAGCCTTATAGAAAGATATTCAAACGAGAAATGAAAGGATACACAATTGGAATAGTAAAGATACGCAAACGATGTAAAGATACACAATTGGAATAGTAAAGATACGCAAACGATGTACAGATACTCAGTTTGAAAGAAACACACTCCCACACTTGCAAAACTCTCAAATACAATAGAAACTCGCATCAGAAGCCTTACAGAAAGATACTCAAACGAGAAATGAAAAGATACACAATTGGAATAGTAAAGATACGCAAACGATGTAAAGATACACAATTGGAATAGTAAATATACGCAAACGATGTAAAGATACTCAGTTTGAAAGAAACACACTCCCACACTTGCAAAACTCTCAAATTCAATAGAAACTCGCATCAGATGCCTTACAGAAAGATACTCAAACGAGAAATGAAAAGATACACAATTGGAATAGTAAAGATACGCAAACGATGTAAAGATACACAATTTGAATAGTAAAGATACGCGAACAATGTAAAGATAATCAGTTTGAAAGAAACACACTCCCACACTTGTAAAACTCTCAAATACAATAAAAACTCGCATCAGAAGCCTTACAGAAAGATACTCAAACGAGAAATCAAAAGATACACAATTGGAATAGTAAAGATACGCAAACGATGTAAAGATACACAATTGGAATAGTAAAGATACGCAAACGATGTAAAGATACTTAGTTTGAAAGAAACACACTCCCACACTTGCAAAACTCTCAAATTCAATAGAAACTCGCATCAAAAAGCCTTACAGAAAGATACTCAAATGAGAAATGAAAAGATACACAATTGGAATAGTAAAGATACGCAAACGATGTAAAGATACACAATTGGAATAGTAAAGATACGCAAACAATGTAAAGATACTCAGTTTGAAAGAAACACACTCCCACACTTGCAAAACTCTCAAATACAATACAAACTCGCATCAGAAGCCTTACAGAAAGATACTCAAACGAGAAATGAAAAGATACACAATTGGAATAGTAAAGATACGCAAACGATGTAAAGATACACAATTGGAATAGTAATGATACGCAAACGATGTAAAGATACTCAGTTTGAAAGAAACACACTCCCACACTTGCAAAACTCTCAAATTCAATAGAAACTCGCATCAGAAAGCCTTACAGAAAGATACTCAAACGAGAAATGAAAAGATACACAATTGGAATAGTAAAGATACGCAAACGATGTAAAGATACACAATTGGAATAGTAAAGATACGCAAACAATGTAAAGATACTCAGTTTGAAAGAAACACACTCCCACACTTGCAAAACTCTCAAATACAATAGAAACTCGCATCAGAAGCCTTACAGAAAGATACTCAAACGAGAAATGAAAAGATACACAATTGGAATAGTAAAGATACGCAAACGATGTAAAGATACACAATTGGAATAGTAAAGATACGCAAACTATGTAAAGATACTCAGTTTGAAAGAAACACACTCCCACACTTGCAAAACTCTCAAATTCAATAGAAACTCGCATCAGAAAGCCTTACAGAAAGATACTCAAACGAGAAATGAAAAGATACACAATTGGAATAGTAAAGATACCCAAACGATGTAAAGATACACAATTCGAATAGTAAAGATACGCAAACGATGTAAAGATACTCAGTTTGAAAGAAACACACTCCCACACTTGCAAAACTCTCAAATTAAATAGAAACTCGCATCAGAAGCCTTACAGAAAGATACTCAAACGAGAAATGAAAAGATACACAATTGGAATAGTAAAGATACGCAAACGATGTAAAGATACACAATTCGAATAGTAAAGATACGCAAACGATGTAAAGATACTCAGTTTGAAAGAAACACACTCCCACATTTGCAAAACTCTCAAATTAAATAGAAACTCGCATCAGAAGCCTTACAGAAAGATACGCAAACGAGAAATGAAAAGATACACAATTGGAATAGTAAAGATACGCAAACGATATAAAGATACACAATTGGAATAGTAAAGATACTCAAACGAGAAATGAAAAGATACACAATTGGAATAGTAAAGATACGCAAACTATGTAAAGATACTCAGTTTGAAAGAAACACACTCCCACACTTGCAAAACTCTCAAATTCAATAGAAACTCGCATCAGAAGCCTTACAGAAAGATACTCAAACGAGAAATGAAAAGATACACAATTGGAATAGTAGAGATACGCAAACGATGTAAAGATACACAATTGGAATAGTAAAGATACGCAAACGATGTAAAGATACTCAGTTTGAAAGAAACACACTCCCACACTTGGAAAACTCTCAAATTCAATAGAAACTCGCATCAGAAAGCCTTACAGAAAGATACTCAAACGAGAAATGAAAAGATACACAATTGGAATAGTAAAGATACGCAAACGATGTAAAGATACACAATTGGAATAGTAAAGATACGCAAACGATGTAAAGATACTCAGTTTGAAAGAAACACACTCCCACACTTGGAAAACTCTCAAATTCAATAGAAACTCGCATCAGAAAGCCTTACAGAAAGATACTCAAACGAGAAATGAAAAGATACACAATTGGAATAGTAAAGATACGCAAACGATGTAAAGATACTCAGTTTGAAAGAAACACACTGCCACACTTGCAAAACTCTCAAATACAATAGAAACTCGCATCAGAAGCCTTACAAAAAGATACTCAAACGAGAAATGAAAAGATACACAATTGGAATAGTAAAGATACGCAAACGATGTAAAGATACACAATTGGAATAGTAAATATACGCAAACGATGTAAAGATACACAGTTTGAAAGAAACACACTCCCACACTTGCAAAACTCTCAAATACAATAGAAACTCGCATCAGAAAGCCTTACAGAAAGATACTCAAACGAGAAATGAAAAGATACACAATTGGAATAGTAAAGATACGCAAACGATGTAAAGATACTCAGTTTGAAAGAAACACACTGCCACACTTGCAAAACTCTCAAATACAATAGAAACTCGCATCAGAAGCCTTACAAAAATATACTCAAACGAGAAATGAAAAGATACACAATTGGAATAGTAAAGATACGCAAACGATGTAAAGATACACAATTGGAATAGTAAAGATACGCAAACGATGTAAAGATACACAGTTTGAAAGAAACACACTCCCACACTTGTAAAACTCTCAAATACAATAGAAACTCGCATCAGAAGCCTTACAGAAAGATACTCATACGAGAAATGAAAAGATACACAATTGGAATAGTAAAGATACGCAAACGATGTAAATATACACAATTCGAATAGTAAAGATACGCAAACGATGTAAAGATACTCAGTTTGAAAGAAACACACTCCGACACTTGCAAAACTCTCAAATTAAATAGAAACTCGCATCAGAAAGCCTTACAGAAAGATACTCAAACGAGAAATGAAAAGATACACAATTGGAATAGTAGAGATACGCAAACGATGTAAAGATACACAATTGGAATAGTAAAGATACGCAAACGATGTAAAGATACTCAGTTTCAAAGAAACACACTCCCACACTTGGAAAACTCTCAAATTCAATAGAAACTCGCATCAGAAAGCCTTACAGAAAGATACTCAAACGAGAAATGAAAAGATACACAATTGGAATAGTAGAGATACGCAAACGATGTAAAGATACACAATTGGAATAGTAAAGATACGCAAACGATGTAAAGATACTCAGTTTGAAAGAAACACACTCCCACACTTGGAAAACTCTCAAATTCAATAGAAACTCGCATCAGAAAGCCTTACAGAAAGATACTCAAACGAGAAATGAAAAGATACACAATTGGAATAGTAAAGATACGCAAACGATGTAAAGATACACAATTGGAATAGTAAAGATACGCAAACGATGTAAAGATACTCAGTTTGAAAGAAACACACTCCCACACTTGGAAAACTCTCAAATTCAATAGAAACTCGCATCAGAAAGCCTTACAGAAAGATACTCAAACGAGAAATGAAAAGATACACAATTGGAATAGTAAAGATACGCAAACGATGTAAAGATACTCAGTTTGAAAGAAACACACTGCCACACTTGCAAAACTCTCAAATACAATAGAAACTCGCATCAGAAGCCTTACAAAAAGATACTCAAACGAGAAATGAAAAGATACACAATTGGAATAGTAAAGATACGCAAACGATGTAAAGATACACAATTGGAATAGTAAATATACGCAAACGATGTAAAGATACACAGTTTGAAAGAAACACACTCCCACACTTGCAAAACTCTCAAATACAATAGAAACTCGCATCAGAAAGCCTTACAGAAAGATACTCAAACGAGAAATGAAAAGATACACAATTGGAATAGTAAAGATACGCAAACGATGTAAAGATACTCAGTTTGAAAGAAACACACTGCCACACTTGCAAAACTCTCAAATACAATAGAAACTCGCATCAGAAGCCTTACAAAAATATACTCAAACGAGAAATGAAAAGATACACAATTGGAATAGTAAAGATACGCAAACGATGTAAAGATACACAATTGGAATAGTAAAGATACGCAAACGATGTAAAGATACACAGTTTGAAAGAAACACACTCCCACACTTGTAAAACTCTCAAATACAATAGAAACTCGCATCAGAAGCCTTACAGAAAGATACTCATACGAGAAATGAAAAGATACACAATTGGAATAGTAAAGATACGCAAACGATGTAAATATACACAATTCGAATAGTAAAGATACGCAAACGATGTAAAGATACTCAGTTTGAAAGAAACACACTCCCACACTTGCAAAACTCTCAAATTAAATAGAAACTCGCATCAGAAAGCCTTACAGAAAGATACTCAAACGAGAAATGAAAAGATACACAATTGGAATAGTAGAGATACGCAAACGATGTAAAGATACACAATTGGAATAGTAAAGATACGCAAACGATGTAAAGATACTCAGTTTGAAAGAAACACACTCCCACACTTGGAAAACTCTCAAATTCAATAGAAACTCGCATCAGAAAGCCTTACAGAAAGATACTCAAACGAGAAATGAAAAGATACACAATTGGAATAGTAAAGATACGCAAACGATGTAAAGATACTCAGTTTGAAAGAAACACACTGCCACACTTGCAAAACTCTCAAATACAATAGAAACTCGCATCAGAAGCCTTACAAAAAGATACTCAAACGAGAAATGAAAAGATAGACAATTGGAATAGTAAAGATACGCAAACGATGTAAAGATACACAATTGGAATAGTAAAGATACGCAAACGATGTAAAGATACACAGTTTGAAAGAAACACACTCCCACACTTGCAAAACTCTCAAATACAATAGAAACTCGCATCAGAAGCCTTACAGAAAGATACTCATACGAGAAATGAAAAGATACACAATTGGAATAGTAAAGATACCCAAACGATGTAAAGATACACAATTCGAATAGTAAAGATACGCAAACGATGTAAAGATACTCAGTTTGAAAGAAACACACTCCCACACTTGCAAAACTCTCAAATTTAATAGAAACTCGCATCAGAAGCCTTACAGAAAGATACTCAAACGAGAAATGAAAAGATACACAATTGGAATAGTAAAGATACGCAAACGATGTAAAGATACACAATTGGAATAGTAAACATACGCAAACGATGTAAAGATACACAATTGGAATAGTAAAGATACGCAAACGATGTAAAGATACTCAGTTTGAAAGAAACACACTTACAATTGGAATAATAAAGATACGCAAACGATGTAAAGATACTCAGTTTGAAAGAAACACACTCCCACACTTGTAAAACTCTGAAATTCAATAGAAACTCGCATCAGAAAGCCTTACAGAAAGATACTCAAACGAGAAATGAAAAGATACACAATTGGAATAGTAAAGATACGCAAACGATGTAAAGATACACAATTGGAATAGTAAAGATACGGAAACGATGTAAAGATACACAATTGGAATAGTAAAGATACGTAAACGATGTAAAGATACTCAGTTTGAAGGAAACACACTCCCACACTTGCAAAACTCTCTAATACAATAGAAACTCGCATCAGAAAGCCTTACAGAAAGGTACGCAAACGAGAAATGAAAAGATACACAATTGGAATAGTAAAGATACGCAAACGATATAAAGATACACAATTGGAATAGTAAAGATACTCAAACGAGAAATGAAAAGATACACAATTGGAATAGTAAAGATACGCAAACGATGTAAATATACACAATTCGAATAGTAAAGATACGCAAACGATGTAAAGATACTCAGTTTGAAAGAAACACACTCCCACACTTGCAAAACTCTCAAATTAAATAGAAACTCGCATCAGAAAGCCTTACAGAAAGATACTCAAACGAGAAATGAAAAGATACACAATTGGAATAGTAGAGATACGCAAACGATGTAAAGATACACAATTGGAATAGTAAAGATACGCAAACGATGTAAAGATACTCAGTTTGAAAGAAACACACTCCCACACTTGGAAAACTCTCAAATTCAATAGAAACTCGCATCAGAAAGCCTTACAGAAAGATACTCAAACGAGAAATGAAAAGATACACAATTGGAATAGTAAAGATACGCAAACGATATAAAGATACACAATTGGAATAGTAAAGATACTCAAACGAGAAATGAAAAGATACACAATTGGAATAGTAAAGATACGCAAACTATGTAAAGATACTCAGTTTGAAAGAAACACACTCCCACACTTGCAAAACTCTCAAATACAATAGAAACTCGCATCAGAAGCCTTACAGAAAGATACTCATACGAGAAATGAAAAGATACACAATTGGAATAGTAAAGATACGCAAACGATGTAAAGATACACAATTGGAATAGTAAAGATACGCAAACTATGTAAAGATACTCAGTTTGAAAGAAACACACTCCCACACTTGCAAAACTCTTAAATTCAATAGAAACTCGCATCAGAAAGCCTTACAGAAAGATACGCAAACGAGAAATGAAAAGAGACACAATTGGAATAGTAAAGATACGCAAACGATGTAAAGATACACAATTGGAATAGTAAACATACGCAAACGATGTAAAGATACACAATTGGAATAGTAAAGATACGCAAACGATGTAAAGATACTCAGTTTGAAAGAAACACACTTACAATTGGAATAATAAAGATACGCAAACGATGTAAAGATACTCAGTTTGAAAGAAACACACTCCCACACTTGTAAAACTCTGAAATTCAATAGAAACTCGCATCAGAAAGCCTTACAGAAAGATACTCAAACGAGAAATGAAAAGATACACTATTGGAATAGTAAAGATACGCAAACGATGTAAAGATACACAATTGGAATAGTAAAGATATGCAAACGATGTAAAGATACTCAGTTTGAAAAAAACACACTCCCACACTTGCAAAACTCTCAAATTCAATAGAAACTCGCATCAGAAGCCTTACAGAAAGATACTCAAACGAGAAATGAAAAGATACACAATTGGAATAGTAAAGATACGCAAACAATGTAAAGATACTCAGTTTGAAAGAAACACACTCCCACACTTGCAAAACTCTCAAATACAATACAAACTCGCATCAGAAGCCTTACAGAAAGATACTCAAACGAGAAATGAAAAGATACACAATTGGAATAGTAAAGATACGCAAACGATGTAAAGATACACAATTGGAATAGTAAACATACGCAAACGATGTAAAGATAGTCAGTTTGAAAGAAACACACTCCCCTACTTGCAAAACTCTCAAATACAATAGAAACTCGCATCAGAAGCCTTACAGAAAGATACTCAAACGAGAAATCAAAAGATACACAATTGGAATAGTAAAGATACGCAAACGATGAAAAGATACACAATTGGAATAGTAAACATACGCAAACGATGTAAAGATACACAATTAGAATAGTAAAGATACGCAAACGATGTAAAGATACTCAGTTTGAAAGAAACACACTTACAATTGGAATAGTATAGATACGCAAACGATGTAAAGATACTCAGTTTGAAAGAAACACACTCCCACACTTGCAAAACTCTGAAATTCAATAGAAACTCGCATCAGAAAGCCTTACAGAAAGATACTCAAACGAGAAATGAAAAGATACACAATTGGAATAGTAAAGATACGCAAACGATGTAAAGATACACAATTGGAATAGTAAAGATACGCAAACAATGTAAAGATACTCAGTTTGAAAGAAACACACTCCCACACTTGCAAAACTCTCAAATACAATAGAAACTCGCATCAGAAGCCTTACAGAAAGATACTCAAACGAGAAATGAAAAGATACACAATTGGAATAGTAAAGATACGCAAACGATGTAAAGATACACAATTGGAATAGTAAAGATACGCAAACGATGTAAAGATAGTCAGTTTGAAAGAAACACACTCCCCTACTTGCAAAACTCTCAAATACAATAGAAACTCGCATCAGAAGCCTTACAGAAAGATACTCAAACGAGAAATGAAAAGATACACAATTGGAATAGTAAAGATACGCAAACGATGTAAAGATACAGAATTGGAATAGTAAACATACGCAAACGATGTAAAGATAGTCAGTTTGAAAGAAACACACTCCCCTACTTGCAAAACTCTCAAATACAATAGAAACTCGCATCAGAAGCCTTACAGAAAGATACTCAAACGAGAAATCAAAAGATACACAATTGGAATAGTAAAGATACGCAAACGATGAAAAGATACACAATTAGAATAGTAAACATACGCAAACGATGTAAAGATACACAATTGGAATAGTAAAGATACGCAAACGATGTAAAGATACTCAGTTTGAAAGAAACACACTCCCACACTTGCAAAACTCTCAAATTCAATAGAAACTCGCATCAGAAGCCTTACAGAAAGATACTCAAACGAGAAATGAAAAGATACACAATTGGAATAGTAAAGATACGCAAACGATGTAAAGATACACAATTGGAATAGTAAAGATACGCAAACGATGTAAAGATACACAGTTTGAAAGAAACACACTCCCACACTTGCAAAACTCTCAAATACAATAGAAACTCGCATCAGAAGCCTTACAGAAAGATACTCATACGAGAAATGAAAAGATACACAATTGGAATAATAAAGATACGCAAACGATGTAAAGATACACAATTGGAATAGTAAAGATACGCAAACTATGTAAAGATACTCAGTTTGAAAGAAACACACTCCCACACTTGCAAAACTCTCAAATTCAATAGAAACTCGCATCAGAAAGCCTTACAGAAAGATACGCAAACGAGAAATGAAAAGAGACACAATTGGAATAGTAAAGATACGCAAACGATGTAAAGATACACAATTGGAATAGTAAACATACGCAAACGATGTAAAGATACACAATTGGAATAGTAAAGATACGCAAACGATGTAAATATACTCAGTTTGAAAGAAACACACTTACAATTGGAATAATAAAGATACGCAAACGATGTAAAGATACTCAGTTTGAAAGAAACACACTCCCACACTTGTAAAACTCTGAAATTCAATAGAAACTCGCATCAGAAAGCCTTACAGAAAGATACTCAAACGAGAAATGAAAAGATACACTATTGGAATAGTAAAGATACGCAAACGATGTAAAGATACACAATTGGAATAGTAAAGATACGCAAACGATGTAAAGATACTCAGTTTGAAAAAAACACACTCCCACACTTGCAAAACTCTCAAATTCAATAGAAACTCGCATCAGAAGCCTTACAGAAAGATACTCAAACGAGAAATGAAAAGATACACAATTGGAATAGTAAAGATACGCAAACAATGTAAAGATACTCAGTTTGAAAGAAACACACTCCCACACTTGCAAAACTCTCAAATACAATACAAACTCGCATCAGAAGCCTTACAGAAAGATACTCAAACGAGAAATGAAAAGATACACAATTGGAATAGTAAAGATACGCAAACGATGTAAAGATACACAATTGGAATAGTAAACATACGCAAACGATGTAAAGATAGTCAGTTTGAAAGAAACACACTCCCCTACTTGCAAAACTCTCAAATACAATAGAAACTCGCATCAGAAGCCTTACAGAAAGATACTCAAACGAGAAATCAAAAGATACACAATTGGAATAGTAAAGATACGCAAACGATGAAAAGATACACAATTGGAATAGTAAACATACGCAAACGATGTAAAGATACAATTGGAATAGTAAAGATACGCAAACGATGTAAAGATACTCAGTTTGAAAGAAACACACTTACAATTGGAATAGTATAGATACGCAAACGATGTAAAGATACTCAGTTTGAAAGAAACACACTCCCACACTTGTAAAACTCTGAAATTCAATAGAAACTCGCATCAGAAAGCCTTACAGAAAGATACTCAAACGAGAAATGAAAAGATACACAATTGGAATAGTAAAGATACGCAAACGATGTAAAGATACACAATTGGAATAGTAAAGATACGCAAACAATGTAAAGATACTCAGTTTGAAAGAAACACACTCCCACACTTGCAAAACTCTCAAATACAATAGAAACTCGCATCAGAAGCCTTACAGAAAGATACTCAAACGAGAAATGAAAAGATACACAATTGGAATAGTAAAGATACGCAAACGATGTAAAGATACACAATTGGAATAGTAAAGATACGCAAACGATGTAAAGATAGTCAGTTTGAAAGAAACACACTCCCCTACTTGCAAAACTCTCAAATACAATAGAAACTCGCATCAGAAGCCTTACAGAAAGATACTCAAACGAGAAATGAAAAGATACACAATTGGAATAGTAAAGATACGCAAACGATGTAAAGATACACAATTGGAATAGTAAACATACGCAAACGATGTAAAGATAGTCAGTTTGAAAGAAACACACTCCCCTACTTGCAAAACTCTCAAATACAATAGAAACTCGCATCAGAAGCCTTACAGAAAGATACTCAAACGAGAAATGAAAAGATACACAATTGGAATAGTAAAGATACGCAAACGATGAAAAGATACACAATTGGAATAGTAAACATACGCAAACGATGTAAAGATACACAATTGGAATAGTAAAGATACGCAAACGATGTAAAGATACTCAGTTTGAAAGAAACACACTTACAATTGGAATAGTAAAGATACGCAAACGATGTAAAGATACTCAGTTTGAAAGAAACACACTCCCACACTTGCAAAACTCTGAAATTCAATAGAAACTCGCATCAGAAAGCCTTACAGAAAGATACTCAAACGAGAAATGAAAAGATACACAATTGGAATAGTAAAGATACGCAAACGATGTAAAGATACACAATTGGAATAGTAAAGATACGCAAACAATGTAAAGATACTCAGTTTGAAAGAAACACACTCCCACACTTGCAAAACTCTCAAATACAATAGAAACTCGCATCAGAAGCCTTACAGAAAGATACTCAAACGAGAAATGAAAAGATACACAATTGGAATAGTAAAGATACGCAAACGATGTAAAGATACACAATTGGAATAGTAAAGATACACAAACGATGTAAAGATAGTCAGTTTGAAAGAAACACACTCCCCTACTTGCAAAACTCTCAAATACAATAGAAACTCGCATCAGAAGCCTTACAGAAAGATACTCAAACGAGAAATCAAAAGATACACAATTGGAATACTAAAGATACGCAAACGATGTAAAGATACAGAATTGGAATAGTAAACATACGCAAACGATGTAAAGATAGTCAGTTTGAAAGAAACACACTCCCCTACTTGCAAAACTCTCAAATACAATAGAAACTCGCATCAGAAGCCTTACAGAAAGATACTCAAACGAGAAATCAAAAGATACACAATTGGAATAGTAAAGATACGCAAACGATGTAAAGATACACAATTGGAATAGTAAACATACGCAAACGATGTAAAGATACACAATTGGAATAGTAAAGATACGCAAACGATGTAAAGTTACTCAGTTTGAAAGAAACACACTCCCACACTTGCAAAACTCTCAAATACAATAGAAACTCGCATCAGAAGCCTTACAGAAAGATACTCATACGAGAAATGAAAAGATACACAATTGGAATAATAAAGATACGCAAACGATGTAAAGATACACAATTGGAATAGTAAAGATACGCAAACTATGTAAAGATACTCAGTTTGAAAGAAACACACTCCCACACTTGCAAAACTCTCAAATTCAATAGAAACTCGCATCAGAAAGCCTTACAGAAAGATACGCAAACGAGAAATGAAAAGAGACACAATTGGAATAGTAAAGATACGCAAACGATGTAAAGATACACAATTGGAATAGTAAACATACGCAAACGATGTAAAGATACACAATTGGAATAGTAAAGATACGCAAACGATGTAAATATACTCAGTTTGAAAGAAACACACTTACAATTGGAATAATAAAGATACGCAAACGATGTAAAGATACTCAGTTTGAAAGAAACACACTCCCACACTTGTAAAACTCTGAAATTCAATAGAAACTCGCATCAGAAAGCCTTACAGAAAGATACTCAAACGAGAAATGAAAAGATACACTATTGGAATAGTAAAGATACGCAAACGATGTAAAGATACACAATTGGAATAGTAAAGATACGCAAACGATGTAAAGATACTCAGTTTGAAAAAAACACACTCCCACACTTGCAAAACTCTCAAATTCAATAGAAACTCGCATCAGAAGCCTTACAGAAAGATACTCAAACGAGAAATGAAAAGATACACAATTGGAATAGTAAAGATACGCAAACAATGTAAAGATACTCAGTTTGAAAGAAACACACTCCCACACTTGCAAAACTCTCAAATACAATACAAACTCGCATCAGAAGCCTTACAGAAAGATACTCAAACGAGAAATGAAAAGATACACAATTGGAATAGTAAAGATACGCAAACGATGTAAAGATACACAATTGGAATAGTAAACATACGCAAACGATGTAAAGATAGTCAGTTTGAAAGAAACACACTCCCCTACTTGCAAAACTCTCAAATACAATAGAAACTCGCATCAGAAGCCTTACAGAAAGATACTCAAACGAGAAATCAAAAGATACACAATTGGAATAGTAAAGATACGCAAACGATGAAAAGATACACAATTGGAATAGTAAACATACGCAAACGATGTAAAGATACAATTGGAATAGTAAAGATACGCAAACGATGTAAAGATACTCAGTTTGAAAGAAACACACTTACAATTGGAATAGTATAGATACGCAAACGATGTAAAGATACTCAGTTTGAAAGAAACACACTCCCACACTTGCAAAACTCTGAAATTCAATAGAAACTCGCATCAGAAAGCCTTACAGAAAGATACTCAAACGAGAAATGAAAAGATACACAATTGGAATAGTAAAGATACGCAAACGATGTAAAGATACACAATTGGAATAGTAAAGATACGCAAACAATGTAAAGATACTCAGTTTGAAAGAAACACACTCCCACACTTGCAAAACTCTCAAATACAATAGAAACTCGCATCAGAAGCCTTACAGAAAGATACTCAAACGAGAAATGAAAAGATACACAATTGGAATAGTAAAGATACGCAAACGATGTAAAGATACACAATTGGAATAGTAAAGATACGCAAACGATGTAAAGATAGTCAGTTTGAAAGAAACACACTCCCCTACTTGCAAAACTCTCAAAT
This sequence comes from Argentina anserina, assembly GCF_933775445.1. Lineage (NCBI taxonomy): Eukaryota > Viridiplantae > Streptophyta > Magnoliopsida > Rosales > Rosaceae > Argentina > Argentina anserina. The sequence continues at coordinate 33,494 of NW_026089463.1, forward strand.
ACAATAGAAACTCGCATCAGAAGCCTTACAGAAAGATACTCAAACGAGAAATGAAAAGATACACAATTGGAATAGTAAAGATACGCAAACGATGTAAAGATACACAATTGGAATAGTAAACATACGCAAACGATGTAAAGATAGTCAGTTTGAAAGAAACACACTCCCCTACTTGCAAAACTCTCAAATACAATAGAAACTCGCATCAGAAGCCTTACAGAAAGATACTCAAACGAGAAATCAAAAGATACACAATTGGAATAGTAAAGATACGCAAACGATGAAAAGATACACAATTGGAATAGTAAACATACGCAAACGATGTAAAGATACACAATTGGAATAGTAAAGATACGCAAACGATGTAAAGATACTCAGTTTGAAAGAAACACACTTACAATTGGAATAGTAAAGATACGCAAACGATGTAAAGATACTCAGTTTGAAAGAAACACACTCCCACACTTGCAAAACTCTGAAATTCAATAGAAACTCGCATCAGAAAGCCTTACAGAAAGATACTCAAACGAGAAATGAAAAGATACACAATTGGAATAGTAAAGATACGCAAACGATGTAAAGATACACAATTGGAATAGTAAAGATACGCAAACAATGTAAAGATACTCAGTTTGAAAGAAACACACTCCCACACTTGCAAAACTCTCAAATACAATAGAAACTCGCATCAGAAGCCTTACAGAAAGATACTCAAACGAGAAATGAAAAGATACACAATTGGAATAGTAAAGATACGCAAACGATGTAAAGATACACAATTGGAATAGTAAAGATACACAAACGATGTAAAGATAGTCAGTTTGAAAGAAACACACTCCCCTACTTGCAAAACTCTCAAATACAATAGAAACTCGCATCAGAAGCCTTACAGAAAGATACTCAAACGAGAAATCAAAAGATACACAATTGGAATACTAAAGATACGCAAACGATGTAAAGATACAGAATTGGAATAGTAAACATACGCAAACGATGTAAAGATAGTCAGTTTGAAAGAAACACACTCCCCTACTTGCAAAACTCTCAAATACAATAGAAACTCGCATCAGAAGCCTTACAGAAAGATACTCAAACGAGAAATCAAAAGATACACAATTGGAATAGTAAAGATACGCAAACGATGTAAAGATACACAATTGGAATAGTAAACATACGCAAACGATGTAAAGATACACAATTGGAATAGTAAAGATACGCAAACGATGTAAAGTTACTCAGTTTGAAAGAAACACACTTACAATTGGAATAGTAAAGATACGCAAACGATGTAAAGATACTCAGTTTGAAAGAAACACACTCCCACACTTGCAAAACTCTGAAATTCAATAGAAACTCGCATCAGAAAGCCTTACAGAAAGATACTCAAACGAGAAATGAAAAGATACACAATTGGAATAGTAAAGATACGCAAACGATGTAAAGATACACAATTGGAATAGTAAAGATACGCAAACAATGTAAAGATACTCAGTTTGAAAGAAACACACTCCCACACTTGCAAAACTCTCAAATACAATAGAAACTCGCATCAGAAGCCTTACAGAAAGATACTCAAACGAGAAATGAAAAGATACACAATTGGAATAGTAAAGATACGCAAACGATGTAAAGATACACAATTGGAATAGTAAAGATACACAAACGATGTAAAGATAGTCAGTTTGAAAGAAACACACTCCCCTACTTGCAAAACTCTCAAATACAATAGAAACTCGCATCAGAAGCCTTACAGAAAGATACTCAAACGAGAAATCAAAAGATACACAATTGGAATAGTAAAGATACGCAAACGATGTAAAGATACACAATTGGAATAGTAAACATACGCAAACGATGTAAAGATACACAATTAGAATAGTAAAGATACGCAAACGATGTAAAGATACTCAGTTTGAAAGAAACACACTCCCACACTTGCAAAACTCTCAAATACAATAGAAACTCGCATCAGAAGCCTTATGATAGGAGCACTTTGTGCTACGTTCTTAATATGTTTTTACCTCCATTTGTACTTTGCTTAACCCTTATTCTTGTAATATCGAGTCATTGAGTCACAATAGGAGTCTTGGATGGTTATGGATGTGTTTTTGTGCTTAAACGAGTTAAAAACGAAGAATTGGTCTAGAGTCCTAGTTTGAGTAGGAATCCTTATAGGACTAGGAAACCTAGCTGAATTAGGAGTCTTCATCTTTCTACGTTTTGGTCGCATTGGCGATATCTTGAGAGTCATGTTTGCATTAGGAATCCTTGTTAGACTAGGAAACGTACCATTTTGGAAAGTCCTACTTGAACTCAAACTCTTATTACGAAACTTTCCTAAATGAACTTCCTTGTTCTAGTAACTTCCTTATTCTAGTAAGTTTCCTTTTTGCAAATTAGAAACTTTCCTAATCTAGTTGAGCTCATCTATTACATGTGTCTTTTTAAGACAACAATTGTCTAGATTAAGACATGAATTTCGAATGAATTATCTTTTACTTATGTTTTTCTTTTCTTATTTTCAGATTTGAAGAGATAATTCAAGGAGGGAATTAAGGAGGCCGTGTACTACATGGAGAAGGAGTTTCAGCCGTGCCTTCCAATCAGCCAAGGAGAGAGCCCAGCCCATGCCATGCTAACCCTAGAGAAACAAGGAGATAAGAGCTTCTTCTACAAGGAAAGCAAGGGCAGCCATTGGATCCAATTAAAAAGAAGAAATCCCAGCCGTGCATACATGGATCAGCCCATCCTAAACCCTAGCAGCCTCCTCCCTTGGTTCCTCTATATATAGCTCGGCCTCCCTTCATATTTTTCATCTCCATTCTTCCACAAACACAGCCGAATTGCTGCCCAAACACATCCAGAAAATTCAAGCCACAAAATCTTCATCCATCACCACAAAACCGTGCTCATCTTCCTCCTCATCCAAATCCGAATCCATTCTTGCTGAATCCTAGAAGGTTTCTAAAGTGTGATTCATCCATGTCTTGTAATTTTTCTTTTGGTTTTCTGCAATTTTCGATTTCATTGTATGAATTCTTGGATGTGATTTTCGGTTTTATATATGAAGAACATAAATTCAGACTTCTTTGGTTTTATGTTTTGATTGTATGAATTCATTGAAATATGTATGTTTGACGTGTTAGATGATTATGGGCAGTAGGTTTCCGAATTGTTTTTAGGTTTTATTTCAATTAGTTCCTTGAACTTGTACATCTAAATCAATGCTTGAGGAAGCCAAGGCCATGGTTCTCCTAGGGTTGCGATTTAATTCACCAAAGTGTTCTTTGATTGAATATGCGCTTCGTGTTTCAATTATGGATACTTATATAGGGCTGTGATAGTTCTAGGAATTTGCATGCTTAATCAAGATGAGTGACGCCATGCTTGTGTAACATGTTTCCAATTCGACTTAATGTGCTTATGTGCTACTTTGTTGTTTAACTAGAACGCTTCGTTATGTTGAACTCTTGTTAGCATATATTTAGGATTGAACGCTTCGTTGATTCTAAATAACTAAGAAGTCTTAACGATTAGATGAACCGCTTCGGATTCTAATTAGAATTGGAATTGAAATGGACTTAGAAAGAATCAAAATAAGCCGCTGCCTATATGTTGTTCTATGCGTGTCATACATGTTTCTTGAGTGAAATTCGTGTTTTGTTCATGTGATGAATGGTTGATCAATTGTATATAAGTAATTTAGGATTTATTTTAAGTTGTAGTTTTAGAATCCAAATCAAATCCCCAATAACATGATAAGTGTTGAGGCCCTTTTGATTCCCCGGACTGAACGATCCCTGCTTATTCTATACTAACGATGATGTTTTTCAGGGTATTTTATAGACGTTCTAACCGAACGCTCTATCATTTTGGCGCCGTTGCCGGGGAATTGATTAATTCTCAATGCTTTGAAGTGTTAATCTTATGTTATATTGTGAATTATATAAGTGTATATTGGTTTATATGTTTCTGTGAATAGTGATCGGAAATTTGGTTCCTGTGAATAGTAATTCGAAGGATTCGAAAAAAAAAAAAAAAAAAAAAAAAAAAAAAAAAGTAGAACGAAAAAATTTTGTGTGTGTGGAAAGTTGTTTTTTTGTTATATTGTTGTAGTAGTATGCCTATAGGAAACTTATTACACATAGTAATTTTTTTTTAGGGAAGCTAAATGTTTATTTATGCGAGGTTTATTGTAAGTTATAAGGTGAACGGAATAGGTAAAGTCCATTTTGTTAATACTAGCCTTAACCCTCCATTTGTACCTTGCAAAGGTCACTTGGGGTTGAGGGCGGCTTTTATTAACACTTTGGGGCCAGTCTAACACACAAAGTTGTTCCGAGCTGAGTAAGGGGCTATGCTATTTTCATTACCCTGGTTCAAGGTTTACAAAATTGGATCTCAGAGGCCCATAGACTGACATACATCTCGGTGATGGAGTCGATTGGGAAAGCATCATTTCGAGGTTGTGGCCCCCGTGGTGTCCAACAAATGAGTCCTGCCTTGTGACTATCTCTGATTCTAGCTATCAAGCCTTCTGAAACAAAGGAATGAGTTTGTGTCTAGACGACGTACTTAGGCCGCACGTCCACCTCACTTTATAACTTAGAAGATAACTTTGTATAAATAGATGTATATAGTTTCAAAAGAAAATGATGTTCTAATTTTTAAGGTATATTGGATAAAGCAAGACCCTTACCTTGGGCTGTTTCAGTCCATTGCACAGTTAGCTCCTCTGCTCCACGTACCTTAAAAGTTAGGATTGTGTGTGAATAAAATCAATTAGACTTAGTTATACCCCTACACTTGTAATTTTCGAAATATAGAAGAAAAGAAACAAAGAAAACGAAAATTGAACATAGATTTAAAGAAGAGTTACGTTTTTGTAAATGAGGGAAACGAAAATTTGTAATTGAAAGGAAGAAGAAGTTTATATTTACTTATACTTGTATTTCATATGTTGTAGAGATACTAATATATATGTGTTCTTTTCAGGCTAATGAATGTCCAAGATTACTGGTTGGTCCGAAGAGATTAGTGCTCGCCTGAAAAGAATTCAGCCTCCATCTCAGTTCGATAACGTATCCATTGAATCAGATTCATTTCACGAAGAGAAAGAGTTTGGGTCCATTTCACCATTTCCAAGTGCAACGAGTTGTAGTGGGCTCAATCCTTTGTTCTTTGAGGATCCGGAGTTAGAATTGTTGACAAGCCCATTTCCATTAGCCCAGTTGAATTTCGATCTACCCGATCCAAAACTTGAAAATCAAGAAGAAGGAATGGCATCAATTAGAGAACAAAATGGTCAAGTTGAAGGAGCAGTTGGTGGGACAGCGCCCTCTAACATTGCATATCCTGTTCCACAAGAGGGCAAGACTAGTGATTTCGTTTTGAAGAGTGGGTTTCTACATCATTTACCCAAGTTTCATGGTCTTTCTGGTGAGGATCCTAATCAACATCTCACCTTGTTCCAATTCAACTGTGAGACTATGTGCCCAAGAGGAGCAGACATTCAGATTGTGAAGATGCGAGCATTTCCCTACTCATTGGAAGACCGTGCTCAGAAATGGTTATTTGAGGTGCCAGCTGGTAGGATCACTTCTTGGACTACCATGGTGAACGAATTTCTATCCAAATACTTCCCATCTTCAAGAGTCACTCACATAAGGAAGCAGATCACCGGTATCAAGCAAGGCCCCGATGAGTCGTTTTACAACTACTATGAGAGATTCAGGTCTCTTATAGCATCATGTCCAGCTCATGGCATTAGGGAAGGTCTACTCCTTCAATACTTTTATGAAGGCCTTCTACAAATGGAAAGGGAGTTCCTTGATTCAGCTGCTGGTGGATCGTTCTTGGACAAGAGCAATGTCATGGCAAAAGATCTTTTGGAAAAGAGAGCAATGAACAACCAACAGTTTGGGACATCTGCAAGTGCTACAAGGCAGGTGCATGAGACTCACTCCAGTTCGAACTCTGCTCTAGAGGACAAGGTAGACAAGTTGTCCAAGATGATGAGCCATTTCATGAAGTCTAATGGAGCTCAAGTGTGTGGAATATGTACGGAGGGGCACCCTACTGATCAGTGTCCTCAAGTTGCTTCAAGTGGAGGGTATGAAGAAGTCAATGCCCTTGGTTATCAAGGAGGTCAGAGGTACAACCCATATTCAAATACCTACAATCCTGGCCTACGTGATCATCCTAACTTTCGGTGGTCCAACAATGAAAATGTACTAAGGCCACATCAGAATCAAATGCAATTTGGGCCTCGTCCGGGTGGTTTGTTTAGACCACAAGCTCCACTACTCAATGTACCACCTCCAAATGTGGCTGCTACTCCGAATTATGATGAGTTGTTGAAATCCTTAGCTGCTGGGCAAAGTCAGTTGAATACCGTTACTCAAACTTTGGTTGTGGGTCAACAAGCAAATAGCAAGGACATTGCGGAGCTGAAAACGCATATGGGCCAAGTAGTGGACTTCATGGGCCGATTTTCTGAGCAAGGGAAGCTGCCTAGTGGTGTCATACCCAACCCAAGAAATGAACAAGCCCAAGCTATCATAACAAGGAGTGGGCTTGAGCTAAAGGAGAGCCCAAATGTTGCAAAAAAGGCCCATACAGCCCATGACCATAAAAGTGACGAAATTCCTATGATGATGGACTTGGAGAAGGATCCAGCTACCTCCAAGAAGGAGATGGTGCCGCCCCATGATGCACCCAAAGGTACAATTCCTAACTCAAGTGGTTTAGTTAAAACTAACCCTATTTCGTGTGTACCTTTCCCTTCTAGGTTTGCAAAGAGCAAGAAGGACAAATCTGATGAGGAGGTATTGGAAGTCTTTAGGAAGGTGGAAGTTAACCTTCCTTTGTTGGAGTGCATCAAGCAAATCCCCAAGTATGCGAAATTTCTAAAGGAGCTTTGCACTTCAAGAAGGAAGACTAGGGAGGAGAAGGTAGTGAAGATGAATGAGACAGTTTCAGCTGTCATCCAAAGGAAGCTACCCCCTAAGATGAAGGACCCCGGAAGTTTCTCCGTCCCATGCAAAATTGGTAACACGTTATTTAACAATGTTATGCTTGATCTAGGTGCTTCAATAAATGTTATGCCATATAATGTTTATCAATCACTAGGATTAGGACCTTTAAAGAATGATAACGTGATTATTCAATTAGCTGATCGATCTAACAAGTACCCTAAGGGGTATGTTGAGGATGTCCTTGTGCAGGTCAGTCACCTTATTTTCCCTGCAGATTTTTATGTGCTAGACATGGAGGTATCACCCTTGGAGACAACTCCACTGCTTTTGGGGAGACCGTTCATGAGAACTGCAAGGACATGCATCGATGTGGCCAATGGGAGTTTATCAATGGAATTTGATGGAGATGTTATCAGTTTCAATGTTTTTGAGGCTATGAAATACCCAGTTTCTGACCTTAACTCGTGCTTTGCTATTGATGTTGTTGAATCTATTGCACAGGTTATGTCAGAAACGTTGGAAGCATAGCAATTAGCTATGGAGCAAGGGGCCGGATTTGACAAGCATGGGGACCGTGTCCCAAGAGAGGAGTGGGCTGATCTTGAGCCCAAGATTTTCGAAATTCTTTGTGAGCTTGAAGCTCAACCGTTCAAAAGGTATCCCTCTTTCTTGTCAATTCCCATTTCCACTAACAAATTGTTACCATCTGTGGTTCAGGCCCCAAAGTTAGATTTGAAGCAGCTTCCAGATCATTTGAAGTATGTGTACCTTGGAAAGGATGATACTCTACCAGTTATTGTGTCATCAACGCTGAGTGAGCAGCAGGAAGCTAGATTGATTGATGTGCTTAAGAGGAACAAGACCGCTATTGGATGGACTTTGGCGGATATCAAGGGAATCAGCCCTACAACTTGTGTTCATAGGATCTTATTAGAGGATGGCGCCAAGCCTACACGTGATGCTCAAAGGAGATTGCACCCACCAATGATGAAAATTGTGAAAGATGAGGTGATCAAGCTGCTTGATTGTGGAGTGATCTATCCCATCTCGGACAGTCGGTGGATTTCGCCAGTGCAAGTTGTGCCTAAGAAGAGTGGGGTGACTGTTGTGAAAAATGAGGCGAATGAGTTAGTACCCCAGAGATTGGTGACCGGTCATAGGATGTGCATTGATTATAGGAAGCTGAATGCTACAACACGCAAGGATCACATGCCTTTGCCGTTCATGGACCAGATGTTGGAAAGATTAGCCGGGCACGAGTTCTTTTGTTTTCTAGATGGGTATAGTGGCTACAACCAGATATGCGTTCATCCGGAAGATCAAGAGAAAACGACATTTACATGTCCATTTGGCACTTTTGCATATCGACGCATGCCCTTTGGGTTGTGCAACGCACCAGGTACGTTTCAGCGATGTATGCTTGCTATTTTCTCTGACTTTATCGAAAATATCATTGAAGTTTTTATGGATGACTTTAGTGTTTATGGTAAAAACTTTGATGCATGTTTAGAGAATTTAGAGTTAATATTGAAAAGGTGTGTAGAAACTAACCTTGTGCTTAATTGGGAAAAATGCCACTTCATGGTTAATCAAGGGATAGTTTTGGGACATATTGTATCTGCTAAGGGTATTCAGGTAGACAAGGCTAAGGTTGATATTGTGCATCACTTACCCTCTCCCACAACTGTGAGAGAGGTTCGTTCTTTCCTTGGTCATGCAGGATTTTATAGGAGATTCATCAAGGATTTTTCCATGGTGGCGAGACCTATGTGTACCCTATTGCAGAAGGATATGCCGTTCATATGGGATGATGCATGTGAAAAAGCGTTTGTGAAGTTGAAGGAGTTGTTGACTAGTGCACCCATCATTTGTCCTCCGGATTGGAACCAGCCCTTTGAGTTGATGTGCGATGCTTCGGATTATGCAGTTGGGGCGGTGTTGGGCCAAAGAAGAGAAAAGAAGCCCGTAGTGATCTACTATGCGTCTAGGACTCTTAATGAGGCCCAGATGAATTATTCGACTACGGAAAAAGAACTTTTGGCTGTAATATTTGCTTTAGACAAATTTCGATCATATCTTTTGCATTCTAAAGTTGTTGTGTATTCTGACCATGCAGCCTTAAGGTATTTGATGACAAAGAAGGATGCTAAGCCCAGATTGATCCGATGGATTCTATTGATTCAAGAGTTTGACCTTGAGATTCGAGACAAGAAGGGAAGTGAGAATGTGGTGGCTGATCATTTGAGTAGGATCGTGCGAGATGAGGAAAGAGAGCCACTACGTGAGACTTTCCCAGATGAGCAACTCTTTGGGATAGAGGTAAGTGTGCCTTGGTATGCCGATATTGTCAATTATTTAGTTACTAAGGATTTTCCTAGTACACTTTCGCATGCTAATAAGGTTAAATTGAAGAAAATGGCTAGATACTATATTTGGGATGAACCGTATTTATGGAAACAATGTAGTGATCAAGTCATTAGGAGATGTGTCCCAGAGAATGAGCATAGGTCGATTCTTAACTTCTGTCATAGTGAGGCATGTGGAGGTCATTTTGGGCCTCGTAGAACAGCTTTAAAGGTGTTGGAATGTGGTTTCTATTGGCCTTCTATTTTCAAGGATGCATATTTGTTTTGTGTTTCTTGTGATAGGTGTCAACGGACTGGTAATATTGGTAAGAGAGATCAAATGCCCTTATCCCCCATTATAATTGTCGAAATTTTTGATGTGTGGGGCATTGATTTCATGGGTCCATTTCCTTCATCTAGAGGTTTCTTGTATATCTTGTTAGCTGTTGATTATGTGTCGAAGTGGGTGGAAGCAAAGGCCACCCGAACTAATGATTCGAAAGTGGTTGCAGGTTTCTTGAGAACTAACATATTTTGCAGGTTTGGAGTACCAAGAGTTTTGATAAGTGATGGAGGTTCTCATTTCTGCAACCGGACTATTGAGGCATTGCTTAAGAAGTATGGAGTAACCCACAAGGTTTCGACACCATATCATCCTCAAACAAGTGGCATGGCAGAAGTGTCCAACAGAGAGATCAAGGGAATTCTGGAGAAAACTGTAGGTCCAACAAGGAAGGATTGGAGTGATCGATTAGATGATGCATTATGGGCCTACAGGACTGCGTACAAGACGCCTATTGGGATGTCACCATTCAGATTGGTGTATGGGAAGGCATGTCACCTTCCAGTGGAGTTAGAGCACAGAGCATGGTGGGCGGTGAAGACATTCAACATGGACAAGGATGCAGCTGGTCTTCATAGGAAATTGCAGCTCAATGAGCTTGAGGAGATACGAAATGACGCCTATGATGCTGCATGGATTTACAAGGAGAAAACGAGAGCTTATCATGACAAGATGATTCGTGGGAAGAGTTTGTAGTTGGTCAAAAAGTTCTTTTATTCCATTCTAGACTTAAACTTTTTCCTGGAAAATTACGTTCTCGTTGGGTTGGTCCATTTGTTGTTACTAATGTGTTTGCTCATGGTGCTATTGAAATTAAAAGTGACAAAACAGGTCAGACATTCAAGGTGAATGGCCATCGACTTAAGCCCTACTTTGAACCTTTTGAGGAGCACACGTATGAGGAGACGAGTGTGAGAGATGCGCCAAAAGATGTATGAGCATGAGAGAGTCTAGGCTGAGAGACTTTAAAACTCAAGCGCTGCATGGGAGGCAACCCATTTCAACCGTACCTGTGGAGGAGTCGTCTACGGGAGTTTGCATTTTCTTATCCCTTCACTCTTATGGTTGAATTGTATATGTATTGATGTGTGATCTTATTCTCTACTTATGAATTACATTCTGATTATTGAGCTTACATTGAGGACAATGTAATTTTCTAAGTGTGGGGTAGTTATTAGGGTTGCATGATCATTGTTTGCTGATTTTTGCTTTGTTTTCATATTAAAAAAACGAAAAAGAAAGAAAAAATTCGTAAAAATGTTAGAAAATTCGAAAAAAATGTGTTGTTTTGAGTCTTAGGATGCCCCTAAAGTCTAGGATGATTATATCTCTAAATGCATAGATGATGGTTTTGCATTTCATAAGAATTGAATTGTAAGTTTCATTGATAATGTGGATGTGGTATGAACATGTGAGAGTTGATTGAATGCAATATGACATACATGTTTGGTTAGTCTAAGTCCATAACAACCTGTGAGTTTTTGAGCCTATATATGCTTTCTTCTTGAGTGATAATATGAAATTTCGTGATTGTTTTGTGAACCTCATTATTCTTTGCATATTCAATGACTATGTGCCATAGCTTTTAATGGACTCTAGAATTTACTAGAACTCATCTTTTGTGATTGTTGAAACTTTTAAGTCATAAAATGCTCTGATTTTGAAAGGGATTTATGGATCATTTATAGGATTACCACCACTTTAGCCAAACAGCCATGTATCCCTATATGTGCCCTGTTTGGGACCCCTTAGTTGAACCCCATTTGAGCCTACATTGAGCCTTTTCTTCATCACCTATATTATCTCCATGCTTAGTATAGTTATCTCTACCTTGTCCTATAGACTTGGCAGAACTATTTTTGAGATGATGTTGTGATGATGCATGAAATAAGTGTGGGGTGGAAGACATGAGAAAAGAAAATATGAACAAGCTTTTAAGCAAATGCCGAAAAAAGAAAAGGAAAAAATGATGATGAATGAAAATATGATGAGATCGGCAATACATGAAAAGGAAAGAAAAGATGTTGTCTTCCATTTGTGATTTGGAGTTGAGTTGAATTGAAGGTCTAAAAAAGTTTATTTGACCTTTGTCCATGTTCACTTTGTGGTTAAAATGATGTTTGGGCCCAACTTGTTATATTTGGCCATTGATGGTGTGTGGTGTCATAAGGATGGTGTTTACTCTACTAAGTCTATAGGATTACCTTTGTAATTCCTTGATATTCCATGCCTTTAGCTAAGCCTAACCATTCACCCTTATCAAATGATCCTAATGATTCTTAAAATGAGCAAATCTTGGTTTGTGGAGATGATCACAAGAGTTGAGCATATGGTTTTGGTCCATTTGTGCACTTAGTTGTTAAATGAGGTTTTCCTTTTGTTATTCACAAAGTGCTTTCATTTGATGAAATATGCAGGCTATTTGATGCTTTATTATCCTTTCTCTTGCATATACTTGTGTGTGAATCATAACCATGAATCTGAGTGAAAAGAAGAGAGTATGCCTTGTGAGGAGGATTGGATTGACTAAACATGTTATGTGCCTATTGTCTCATTTCTTACTTATTCATACTATGAAACATGTTTATGAAACTTGGAATTTATGTGCTTACATTCAAATGCTTAAACTTGAAAGCTATGTGTTTTGAGATTCTGAGACAATCATTTAGGGGCAATAGTGTTTTGTGTTGTTTTGTTTTGTTTTGCTAAGGGACTAGCAAAAGCCAAGTGTGGGGTAGTTATTAGGGTTGCATGATCATTGTTTGCTGATTTTTGCTTTGTTTTCATATTAAAAAAACGAAAAAGAAAGAAAAAATTCGTAAAAATGTTAGAAAATTCGAAAAAAATGTGTTGTTTTGAGTCTTAGGATGCCCCTAAAGTCTAGGATGATTATATCTCTAAATGCATAGATGATGGTTTTGCATTTCATAAGAATTGAATTGTAAGTTTCATTGATAATGTGGATGTGGTATGAACATGTGAGAGTTGATTGAATGCAATATGACATACATGTTTGGTTAGTCTAAGTCCATAACAACCTGTGAGTTTTTGAGCCTATATATGCTTTCTTCTTGAGTGATAATATGAAATTTCGTGATTGTTTTGTGAACCTCATTATTCTTTGCATATTCAATGACTATGTGCCATAGCTTTTAATGGACTCTAGAATTTACTAGAACTCATCTTTTGTGATTGTTGAAACTTTTAAGTCATAAAATGCTCTGATTTTGAAAGGGATTTATGGATCATTTATAGGATTACCACCACTTTAGCCAAACAGCCATGTATCCCTATATGTGCCCTGTTTGGGACCCCTTAGTTGAACCCCATTTGAGCCTACATTGAGCCTTTTCTTCATCACCTATATTATCTCCATGCTTAGTATAGTTATCTCTACCTTGTCCTATAGACTTGGCAGAACTATTTTTGAGATGATGTTGTGATGATGCATGAAATAAGTGTGGGGTGGAAGACATGAGAAAAGAAAATATGAACAAGCTTTTAAGCAAATGCCGAAAAAAGAAAAGGAAAAAATGATGATGAATGAAAATATGATGAGATCGGCAATACATGAAAAGGAAAGAAAAGATGTTGTCTTCCATTTGTGATTTGGAGTTGAGTTGAATTGAAGGTCTAAAAAAGTTTATTTGACCTTTGTCCATGTTCACTTTGTGGTTAAAATGATGTTTGGGCCCAACTTGTTATATTTGGCCATTGATGGTGTGTGGTGTCATAAGGATGGTGTTTACTCTACTAAGTCTATAGGATTACCTTTGTAATTCCTTGATATTCCATGCCTTTAGCTAAGCCTAACCATTCACCCTTATCAAATGATCCTAATGATTCTTAAAATGAGCAAATCTTGGTTTGTGGAGATGATCACAAGAGTTGAGCATATGGTTTTGGTCCATTTGTGCACTTAGTTGTTAAATGAGGTTTTCCTTTTGTTATTCACAAAGTGCTTTCATTTGATGAAATATGCAGGCTATTTGATGCTTTATTATCCTTTCTCTTGCATATACTTGTGTGTGAATCATAACCATGAATCTGAGTGAAAAGAAGAGAGTATGCCTTGTGAGGAGGATTGGATTGACTAAACATGTTATGTGCCTATTGTCTCATTTCTTACTTATTCATACTATGAAACATGTTTATGAAACTTGGAATTTATGTGCTTACATTCAAATGCTTAAACTTGAAAGCTATGTGTTTTGAGATTCTGAGACAATCATTTAGGGGCAATAGTGTTTTGTGTTGTTTTGTTTTGTTTTGCTAAGGGACTAGCAAAAGCCAAGTGTGGGGTAGTTGATAGGAGCACTTTGTGCTACGTTCTTAATATGTTTTTACCTCCATTTGTACTTTGCTTAACCCTTATTCTTGTAATATCGAGTCATTGAGTCACAATAGGAGTCTTGGATGGTTATGGATGTGTTTTTGTGCTTAAACGAGTTAAAAACGAAGAATTGGTCTAGAGTCCTAGTTTGAGTAGGAATCCTTATAGGACTAGGAAACCTAGTTGAATTAGGAGTCTTCATCTTTCTACGTTTTGGTCGCATTGGCGATATCTTGAGAGTCATGTTTGCATTAGGAATCCTTGTTAGACTAGGAAACGTACCATTTTGGAAAGTCCTACTTGAACTCAAACTCTTATTACGAAACTTTCCTAAATGAACTTCCTTGTTCTAGTAACTTCCTTATTCTAGTAAGTTTCCTTTTTGCAAATTAGAAACTTTCCTAATCTAGTTGAGCTCATCTATTACATGTGTCTTTTTAAGACAACAATTGTCTAGATTAAGACATGAATTTCGAATGAATTATCTTTTACTTATGTTTTTCTTTTCTTATTTTCAGATTTGAAGAGATAATTCAAGGAGGGAATTAAGGAGGCCGTGTACTACATGGAGAAGGAGTTTCAGCCGTGCCTTCCAATCAGCCAAGGAGAGAGCCCAGCCCATGCCATGCTAACCCTAGAGAAACAAGGAGATAAGAGCTTCTTCTACAAGGAGTTGATTGAATGCAATATGACATACATGTTTGGTTAGTCTAAGTCCATAACAACCTGTGAGTTTTTGAGCCTATATATGCTTTCTTCTTGAGTGATAATATGAAATTTCGTGATTGTTTTGTGAACCTCATTGTTCTTTGCATATTCAATGACTATGTGCCATAGCTTTTAATGGACTCTAGAATTTACTAGAACTCATCTTTTGTGATTGTTGAAACTTTTAAGTCATAAAATGCTCTGATTTTGAAAGGGATTTATGGATCATTTATAGGATTACCACCACTTTAGCCAAACAGCCATGTATCCCTATATGTGCCCTGTTTGGGACCCCTTAGTTGAACCCCATTTGAGCCTACATTGAGCCTTTTCTTCATCACCTATATTATCTCCATGCTTAGTATAGTTATCTCTACCTTGTCCTATAGACTTGGCAGAACTATTTTTGAGATGATGTTGTGATGATGCATGAAATAAGTGTGGGGTGGAAGACATGAGAAAAGAAAATATGAACAAGCTTTTAAGCAAATGCCGAAAAAAGAAAAGGAAAAAATGATGATGAATGAAAATATGATGAGATCGGCAATACATGAAAAGGAAAGAAAAGATGTTGTCTTCCATTTGTGATTTGGAGTTGAGTTGAATTGAAGGTCTAAAAAAGTTTATTTGACCTTTGTCCATGTTCACTTTGTGGTTAAAATGATGTTTGGGCCCAACTTGTTATATTTGGCCATTGATGGTGTGTGGTGTCATAAGGATGGTGTTTACTCTACTAAGTCTATAGGATTACCTTTGTAATTCCTTGATATTCCATGCCTTTAGCTAAGCCTAACCATTCACCCTTATCAAATGATCCTAATGATTCTTAAAATGAGCAAATCTTGGTTTGTGGAGATGATCACAAGAGTTGAGCATATGGTTTTGGTCCATTTGTGCACTTAGTTGTTAAATGAGGTTTTCCTTTTGTTATTCACAAAGTGCTTTCATTTGATGAAATATGCAGGCTATTTGATGCTTTATTATCCTTTCTCTTGCATATACTTGTGTGTGAATCATAACCATGAATCTGAGTGAAAAGAAGAGAGTATGCCTTGTGAGGAGGATTGGATTGACTAAACATGTTATGTGCCTATTGTCTCATTTCTTACTTATTCATACTATGAAACATGTTTATGAAACTTGGAATTTATGTGCTTACATTCAAATGCTTAAACTTGAAAGCTATGTGTTTTGAGATTCTGAGACAATCATTTAGGGGCAATAGTGTTTTGTGTTGTTTTGTTTTGTTTTGCTAAGGGACTAGCAAAAGCCAAGTGTGGGGTAGTTGATAGGAGCACTTTGTGCTACGTTCTTAATATGTTTTTACCTCCATTTGTACTTTGCTTAACCCTTATTCTTGTAATATCGAGTCATTGAGTCACAATAGGAGTCTTGGATGGTTATGGATGTGTTTTTGTGCTTAAACGAGTTAAAAACGAAGAATTGGTCTAGAGTCCTAGTTTGAGTAGGAATCCTTATAGGACTAGGAAACCTAGTTGAATTAGGAGTCTTCATCTTTCTACGTTTTGGTCGCATTGGCGATATCTTGAGAGTCATGTTTGCATTAGGAATCCTTGTTAGACTAGGAAACGTACCATTTTGGAAAGTCCTACTTGAACTCAAACTCTTATTACGAAACTTTCCTAAATGAACTTCCTTGTTCTAGTAACTTCCTTATTCTAGTAAGTTTCCTTTTTGCAAATTAGAAACTTTCCTAATCTAGTTGAGCTCATCTATTACATGTGTCTTTTTAAGACAACAATTGTCTAGATTAAGACATGAATTTCGAATGAATTATCTTTTACTTATGTTTTTCTTTTCTTATTTTCAGATTTGAAGAGATAATTCAAGGAGGGAATTAAGGAGGCCGTGTACTACATGGAGAAGGAGTTTCAGCCGTGCCTTCCAATCAGCCAAGGAGAGAGCCCAGCCCATGCCATGCTAACCCTAGAGAAACAAGGAGATAAGAGCTTCTTCTACAAGGAAAGCAAGGGCAGCCATTGGATCCAATTAAAAAGAAGAAATCCCAGCCGTGCATACATGGATCAGCCCATCCTAAACCCTAGCAGCCTCCTCCCTTGGTTCCTCTATATATAGCTCGGCCTCCCTTCATATTTTTCATCTCCATTCTTCCACAAACACAGCCGAATTGCTGCCCAAACACATCCAGAAAATTCAAGCCACAAAATCTTCATCCATCACCACAAAACCGTGCTCATCTTCCTCCTCATCCAAATCCGAATCCATTCTTGCTGAATCCTAGAAGGTTTCTAAAGTGTGATTCATCCATGTCTTGTAATTTTTCTTTTGGTTTTCTGCAATTTTCGATTTCATTGTATGAATTCTTGGATGTGATTTTCGGTTTTATATATGAAGAACATAAATTCAGACTTCTTTGGTTTTATGTTTTGATTGTATGAATTCATTGAAATATGTATGTTTGACGTGTTAGATGATTATGGGCAGTAGGTTTCCGAATTGTTTTTAGGTTTTATTTCAATTAGTTCCTTGAACTTGTACATCTAAATCAATGCTTGAGGAAGCCAAGGCCATGGTTCTCCTAGGGTTGCGATTTAATTCACCAAAGTGTTCTTTGATTGAATATGCGCTTCGTGTTTCAATTATGGATACTTATATAGGGCTGTGATAGTTCTAGGAATTTGCATGCTTAATCAAGATGAGTGACGCCATGCTTGTGTAACATGTTTCCAATTCGACTTAATGTGCTTATGTGCTACTTTGTTGTTTAACTAGAACGCTTCGTTATGTTGAACTCTTGTTAGCATATATTTAGGATTGAACGCTTCGTTGATTCTAAATAACTAAGAAGTCTTAACGATTAGATGAACCGCTTCGGATTCTAATTAGAATTGGAATTGAAATGGACTTAGAAAGAATCAAAATAAGCCGCTGCCTATATGTTGTTCTATGCGTGTCATACATGTTTCTTGAGTGAAATTCGTGTTTTGTTCATGTGATGAATGGTTGATCAATTGTATATAAGTAATTTAGGATTTATTTTAAGTTGTAGTTTTAGAATCCAAATCAAATCCCCAATAACATGATAAGTGTTGAGGCCCTTTTGATTCCCCGGACTGAACGATCCTTGCTTATTCTATACTAACGATGATGTTTTTCAGGGTATCCATAATTGAAACACGAAGCGCATATTCAATCAAAGAACACTTTGGTGAATTAAATCGCAACCCTAGGAGAACCATGGCCTTGGCTTCCTCAAGCATTGATTTAGATGTACAAGTTCAAGGAACTAATTGAAATAAAACCTAAAAACAATTCGGAAACCTACTGCCCATAATCATCTAACACGTCAAACATACATATTTCAATGAATTCATACAATCAAAACATAAAACCAAAGAAGTCTGAATTTATGTTCTTCATATATAAAACCGAAAATCACCTTACAGAAAGATACTCATACGAGAAATGAAAAGATACACAATTGGAATAGTAAAGATACGCAAACGATATAAAGATACACAATTGGAATAGTAAAGATACGCAAACTATGTAAAGATACTCAGTTTGAAAGAAACACACTCCCACACTTGCAAAACTCTCAAATTCAATAGAAACTCGCATCAGAAAGCCTTACAGAAAGATACGCAAACGAGAAATGAAAAGAGACACAATTGGAATAGTAAAGATACGCAAACGATGTAAAGATACACAATTGGAATAGTAAACATACGCAAACGATGTAAAGATACACAATTGGAATAGTAAAGATACGCAAACGATGTAAAGATACTCAGTTTGAAAGAAACACACTTACAATTGGAATAGTAAAGATATGCAAACGATGTAAAGATACTCAGTTTGAAAGAAACACACTCCCACACTTGTAAAACTCTGAAATTCAATAGAAACTCGCATCAGAAAGCCTTACAGAAAGATACTCAAACGAGAAATGAAAAGATACACTATTGGAATAGTAAAGATACGCAAACGATGTAAAGATACACAATTGGAATAGTAAAGATACGCAAACGATGTAAAGATACTCAGTTTGAAAGAAACACACTCCCACACTTGCAAAACTCTCAAATACAATAGAAACTCGCATCCGAAGCGTTACAGAAAGATACTCAAACGAGAAATGAAAAGATACACAATTGGAATAGTAAAGATACGCAAACAATGTAAAGATACACAATTGGAATAGTAAAGATACGCAAACTATGTAAAGATACTCAGTTTGAAAGAAACACACTCCCACACTTGCAAAACTCTCAAATTCAATAGAAACTCGCATCAGAAAGCCTTACAGAAAGATACGCAAACGAGAAATGAAAAGAGACACAATTGGAATAGTAAACATACGCAAACGATGTAAAGATACACAATTGGAATAGTAAACATACGCAAACGATGTAAAGATACACAATTGGAATAGTAAAGATACGCAAACGATGTAAAGATACTCAGTTTGAAAGAAACACACTTACAATTGGAATAGTAAAGATACGCAAACGATGTAAAGATACTCAGTTTGAAAGAAACACACTCCCACACTTGTAAAACTCTGAAATTCAATAGAAACTCGCATCAGAAAGCCTTACAGAAAGATACTCAAACGAGAAATGAAAAGATACACAATTGGAATAGTAAAGATACGCAAACGATGTAAAGATACACAATTGGAATAGTAAAGATACGCAAACGATGTAAAGATACTCAGTTTGAAAAAAACACACTCCCACACTTGCAAAACTCTGAAATTCAATAGAAACTCGCATCAGAAGCCTTACAGAAAGATACTCAAACGAGAAATGAAAAGATACACAATTGGAATAGTAAAGATACGCAAACAATGTAAAGATACTCAGTTTGAAAGAAACACACTCCCACACTTGCAAAACTCTCAAATACAATACAAACTCGCATCAGAAGCCTTACAGAAAGATACTCAAACGAGAAATGAAAAGATATACAATTGGAATAGTAAAGATACGCAAACGATGTAAAGATACAGAATTGGAATAGTAAACATACGCAAACGATGTAAAGATAGTCAGTTTGAAAGAAACACACTTCCCTACTTGCAAAACTCTCAAATACAATAGAAACTCGCATCAGAAGCCTTACAGAAAGATACTCAAACGAGAAATCAAAAGATACACAATTGGAATAGTAAAGATACGCAAACGATGAAAAGATACACAATTGGAATAGTAAACATACGCAAACGATGTAAAGATACACAATTGGAATAGTAAAGATACGCAAACGATGTAAAGATACTCAGTTTGAAAGAAACACACTTACAATTGGAATAGTAAAGATACGCAAACGATGTAAAGATACTCAGTTTGAAAGAAACACACTCCCACACTTGCAAAACTCTGAAATTCAATAGAAACTCGCATCAGAAAGCCTTACAGAAAGATACTCAAACGAGAAATGAAAAGATACACAATTGGAATAGTAAAGATACGCAAACGATGTAAAGATACACAATTGGAATAGTAAAGATACGCAAACAATGTAAAGATACTCAGTTTGAAAGAAACACACTCCCACACTTGCAAAACTCTCAAATACAATAGAAACTCGCATCAGAAGCCTTACAGAAAGATACTCAAACGAGAAATGAAAAGATACACAATTGGAATAGTAAAGATACGCAAACGATGTAATGATACACAATTGGAATAGTAAAGATACACAAACGATGTAAAGATAGTCAGTTTGAAAGAAACACACTCCCCTACTTGCAAAACTCTCAAATACAATAGAAACTCGCATCAGAAGCCTTACAGAAAGATACTCAAACGAGAAATCAAAAGATACACAATTGGAATAGTAAAGATACGCAAACGATGTAAAGATACACAATTGGAATAGTAAACATACGCAAACGATGTAAAGATACACAATTGGAATAGTAAAGATACGCAAACGATGTAAAGATACTCAGTTTGAAAGAAACACACTCCCACACTTGCAAAACTCTCAAATACAATAGAAACTCGCATCAGAAGCCTTACAGAAAGATACTCATACGAGAAATGAAAAGATACACAATTGGAATAGTAAAGATACGCAAACGATGTAAAGATACACAATTGGAATAGTAAAGATACGCAAACGATGTAAAGATACTCAGTTTGAAAGAAACACACTCCCACACTTGCAAAACTCTCAAATACAATAGAAACTCGCATCAGAAGCCTTACAGAAAGATACTCAAACGAGAAATGAAAAGATATACAATTAGAATAGTAAAGATACGCAAACGATGTAAAGATACACAATTGGAACAGTAAAGATACGCAAACTATGTAAAGATACTCAGTTTGAAAGAAACACACTCCCACACTTGCAAAACTCTCAAATTCAATAGAAATTCGCATCAGAAAGCCTTACAGAAAGATACGCAAATGAAAAGATACACAATTGGAATAGTAAAGATACGCAAACGATGTAAAGATACTCAGTTTGAAAGAAACACACTCCCACACTTGCAAAACTCTCAAATACAATAGAAACTCGCATCAGAAGCCTTACAGAAAGATACTCAAACGAGGAATGAAAAGATACACAATTGGAATAGTAAAGATACGCAGACGATGTAAAGATACACAATTGGAATAGTAAAGATACGCAAACAATGTAAAGATACTCAGTTTGAAAGAAACACACTCCCACACTTGCAAAACTCTCAAATACAATAAAAACTCGCATCAGAAGCCTTACAGAAAGATACTCAAAGGAGAAATGAAAAGATACACAATTGGAATAGTAAAGATACGCAACCGATGTAAAGATACTCAGTTTGAAAGAACCACACTCCCACACTTGCAAAACTCTCAAATTCAATAGAAACTCGCATCAGAAGCCTTACAGAAAGATACTCATACGAGAAATGAAAAGATACACAATTGGAATAGTAAAGATACGCAAACGATGTAAAGATACACAATTGGAATAGTAAAGATACGCAAACTATGTAAAGATACTCAGTTTGAAAGAAACACACTCCCACACTTGCAAAACTCTCAAATTCAATAGAAACTCGCATCAGAAAGCCTTACAGAAAGATACTCAAACGAGAAATGAAAAGATACACAATTGGAATAGTAAAGATACCCAAACGATGTAAAGATACACAATTCGAATAGTAAAGATACGCAAACGATGTAAAGATACTCAGTTTGAAAGAAACACACTCCCACACTTATAAAACTCTCAAATTAAATAGAAACTCGCATCAGAAGCCTTACAGAAAGATACTCAAACGAGAAATGAAAAGATACACAATTGGAATAGTAAAGATACGCAAACGATGTAAAGATACACAATTCGAATAGTAAAGATACGCAAACGATGTAAAGATACTCAGTTTGAAAGAAACACACTCCCACACTTGCAAAACTCTCAAATTAAATAGAAACTCGCATCAGAAGCCTTACAGAAAGATACTCAAACGAGAAATGAAAAGATACACAATTGGAATAGTAAAGATACGCAAACGATGTAAAGATACTCAGTTTGAAAGAAACACACTCCCACACTTGCAAAACTCTCAAATACAATAGAAACTCGCATCAGAAGCCTTACAGAAAGATACTCAAACGAGAAATGAAAAGATACACAATTGGAATAGTAAAGATACGCAGACGATGTAAAGATACACATTTGGAATAGTAAAGATACGCAAACAATGTAAAGATACTCAGTTTGAAAGAAACACACTCTCACACTTGCAAAACTCTCAAATTCAATAGAAACTCGCATCAGAAGCCTTACAGAAAGATACTCATACGAGAAATGAAAAGATACACAATTGGAATAGTAAAGATACGCAAACGATGTAAAGATACACAATTGGAATAGTAAAGATACGCAAACTATGTAAAGATACTCAGTTTGAAAGAAACACACTCCCACACTTGCAAAACTCTCAAATTCAATAGAAACTCGCATCAGAAGCCTTACAGAAAGATACTCAAACGAGAAATGAAAAGATACACAATTGGAATAGTAAAGATACGCAAACGATGTAAAGATACACAATTGGAATAGTAAACATACGCAAACGATGTAAAGATACACAATTGGAATAGTAAAGATACGCAAACGATGTAAAGATACTCAGTTTGAAAGAAACACACTTACAATTGGAATAATAAAGATACGCAAACGATGTAAAGATACTCAGTTTGAAAGAAACACACTCCCACACTTGTAAAACTCTGAAATTCAATAGAAACTCGCATCAGAAAGCCTTACAGAAAGATACTCAAACGAGAAATGAAAAGATACACTATTGGAATAGTAAAGATACGCAAACGATGTAAAGATACACAATTGGAATAGTAAAGATACGCAAACGATGTAAAGATACTCAGTTTGAAAAAAACACACTCCCACACTTGCAAAACTCTCAAATTCAATAGAAACTCGCATCAGAAGCCTTACAGAAAGATACTCAAACGAGAAATGAAAAGATACACAATTGGAATAGTAAAGATACGCAAACGATGTAAAGATACACAATTGGAATAGTAAACATACGCAAACGATGTAAAGATAGTCAGTTTGAAAGAAACACACTCCCCTACTTGCAAAACTCTCAAATACAATAGAAACTCGCATCAGAAGCCTTACAGAAAGATACTCAAACGAGAAATGAAAAGATACACAATTGGAATAGTAAAGATACGCAAACGATGAAAAGATACACAATTGGAATAGTAAACATACGCAAACGATGTAAAGATACACAATTGGAGTAGTAAAGATACGCAAACGATGTAAAGATACTCAGTTTGAAAGAAACACACTTACAATTGGAATAGTATAGATACGCAAACGATGTAAAGATACTCAGTTTGAAAGAAACACACTCCCACACTTGCAAAACTCTGAAATTCAATAGAAACTCGCATCAGAAAGCCTTACAGAAAGATACTCAAACGAGAAATGAAAAGATACACAATTGGAATAGTAAAGATACGCAAACGATGTAAAGATACACAATTGGAATAGTAAAGATACGCAAACAATGTAAAGATACTCAGTTTGAAAGAAACACACTCCCACACTTGCAAAACTCTCAAATACAATAGAAACTCGCATCAGAAGCCTTACAGAAAGATACTCAAACGAGAAATGAAAAGATACACAATTGGAATAGTAAAGATACGCAAACGATGTAAAGATACACAATTGGAATAGTAAAGATACACAAACGATGTAAAGATAGTCAGTTTGAAAGAAACACACTCCCCTACTTGCAAAACTCTCAAATACAATAGAAACTCGCATCAGAAGCCTTACAGAAAGATACTCAAACGAGAAATCAAAAGATACACAATTGGAATAGTAAAGATACGCAAACGATGTAAAGATACACAATTGGAATAGTAAACATACGCAAACGATGTAAAGATACACAATTGGAATAGTAAAGATACGCAAACGATGTAAAGATACTCAGTTTGTAAGAAACACACTCCCACACTTGCAAAACTCTCAAATACAATAGAAACTCGCATCAAAAGCCTTACAGAAAGATACTCATACGAGAAATGAAAAGATACACAATTGGAATAGTAAACATACGCAAACGATGTAAAGATACACAATTGGAATAGTAAAGATACGCAAACGATGTAAAGATACTCAGTTTGAAAGAAACACACTCCCACACTTGCAAAACTCTCAAATACAATAGAAACTCGCATCAGAAGCCTTACAGAAAGATACTCATACGAGAAATGAAAAGATACACAATTGGAATAGTAAAGATACGCAAACGATATAAAGATACACAATTGGAATAGTAAAGATACGCAAACTATGTAAAGATACTCAGTTTGAAAGAAACACACTCCCACACTTGCAAAACTCTCAAATTCAATAGAAACTCGCATCAGAAAGCCTTACAGAAAGATACACAAACGAGAAATGAAAAGAGACACAATTGGAATAGTAAAGATACGCAAACGATGTAAAGATACACAATTGGAATAGTAAACATACGCAAACGATGTAAAGATACACAATTGGAATAGTAAAGATACGCAAACGATGTAAAGATACTCAGTTTGAAAGAAACACACTTACAATTGGAATAGTAAAGATACGCAAACGATGTAAAGATACTCAGTTTGAAAGAAACACACTCCCACACTTGCAAAACTCTCAAATTCAATAGAAACTCGCATCAGAAAGCCTTACAGAAAGATACTCAAACGAGAAATGAAAAGATACACAATTGGAATAGTAAAGATACCCAAACGATGTAAAGATACACAATTCGAATAGTAAAGATACGCAAACGATGTAAAGATACTCAGTTTGAAAGAAACACACTCCCACACTTATAAAACTCTCAAATTAAATAGAAACTCGCATCAGAAGCCTTACAGAAAGATACTCAAACGAGAAATGAAAAGATACACAATTGGAATAGTAAAGATACGCAAACGATGTAAAGATACACAATTGGAATAGTAAAGATACGCAAACGATGTAAAGATACTCAGTTTGAAAGAAACACACTCCCACACTTGCAAAACTCTCAAATTAAATAGAAACTCGCATCAGAAGCCTTACAGAAAGATACTCAAACGAGAAATGAAAAGATACACAATTGGAATAGTAAAGATACGCAAACGATGTAAAGATACTCAGTTTGAAAGAAACACACTCCCACACTTGCAAAACTCTCAAATACAATAGAAACTCGCATCAGAAGCCTTACAGAAAGATACTCAAACGAGAAATGAAAAGATACACAATTGGAATAGTAAAGATACGCAGACGATGTAAAGATACACATTTGGAATAGTAAAGATACGCAAACAATGTAAAGATACTCAGTTTGAAAGAAACACACTCTCACACTTGCAAAACTCTCAAATTCAATAGAAACTCGCATCAGAAGCCTTACAGAAAGATACTCATACGAGAAATGAAAAGATACACAATTGGAATAGTAAAGATACGCAAACGATGTAAAGATACACAATTGGAATAGTAAAGATACGCAAACTATGTAAAGATACTCAGTTTGAAAGAAACACACTCCCACACTTGCAAAACTCTCAAATTCAATAGAAACTCGCATCAGAAGCCTTACAGAAAGATACTCAAACGAGAAATGAAAAGATACACAATTGGAATAGTAAAGATACGCAAACGATGTAAAGATACACAATTGGAATAGTAAACATACGCAAACGATGTAAAGATACACAATTGGAATAGTAAAGATACGCAAACGATGTAAAGATACTCAGTTTGAAAGAAACACACTTACAATTGGAATAGTAAAGATACGCAAACGATGTAAAGATACTCAGTTTGAAAGAAACACACTCCCACACTTGTAAAACTCTGAAATTCAATAGAAACTCGCATCAGAAAGCCTTACAGAAAGATACTCAAACGAGAAATGAAAAGATACACTATTGGAATAGTAAAGATACGCAAACGATGTAAAGATACACAATTGGAATAGTAAAGATACGCAAACGATGTAAAGATACTCAGTTTGAAAAAAACACACTCCCACACTTGCAAAACTCTCAAATTCAATAGAAACTCGCATCAGAAGCCTTACAGAAAGATACTCAAACGAGAAATGAAAAGATACACAATTGGAATAGTAAAGATACGCAAACGATGTAAAGATACAGAATTGGAATAGTAAACATACGCAAACGATGTAAAGATAGTCAGTTTGAAAGAAACACACTCCCCTACTTGCAAAACTCTCAAATACAATAGAAACTCGCATCAGAAGCCTTACAGAAAGATACTCAAACGAGAAATCAAAAGATACACAATTGGAATAGTAAAGATACGCAAACGATGTAAAGATACACAATTGGAATAGTAAACATACGCAAACGATGTAAAGATACACAATTGGAGTAGTAAAGATACGCAAACGATGTAAAGATACTCAGTTTGAAAGAAACACACTTACAATTGGAATAGTATAGATACGCAAACGATGTAAAGATACTCAGTTTGAAAGAAACACACTCCCACACTTGCAAAACTCTGAAATTCAATAGAAACTCGCATCAGAAAGCCTTACAGAAAGATACTCAAACGAGAAATGAAAAGATACACAATTGGAATAGTAAAGATACGCAAACGATGTAAAGATACACAATTGGAATAGTAAAGATACGCAAACAATGTAAAGATACTCAGTTTGAAAGAAACACACTCCCACACTTGCAAAACTCTCAAATACAATAGAAACTCGCATCAGAAGCCTTACAGAAAGATACTCAAACGAGAAATGAAAAGATACACAATTGGAATAGTAAAGATACGCAAACGATGTAAAGATACACAATTGGAATAGTAAAGATACACAAACGATGTAAAGATAGTCAGTTTGAAAGAAACACACTCCCCTACTTGCAAAACTCTCAAATACAATAGAAACTCGCATCAGAAGCCTTACAGAAAGATACTCAAACGAGAAATCAAAAGATACACAATTGGAATAGTAAAGATACGCAAACGATGTAAAGATACACAATTGGAATAGTAAACATACGCAAACGATGTAAAGATACACAATTGGAATAGTAAAGATACGCAAACGATGTAAAGATACTCAGTTTGTAAGAAACACACTCCCACACTTGCAAAACTCTCAAATACAATAGAAACTCGCATCAGAAGCCTTACAGAAAGATACTCATACGAGAAATGAAAAGATACACAATTGGAATAGTAAACATACGCAAACGATGTAAAGATACACAATTGGAATAGTAAAGATACGCAAACGATGTAAAGATACTCAGTTTGAAAGAAACACACTCCCACACTTGCAAAACTCTCAAATACAATAGAAACTCGCATCAGAAGCCTTACAGAAAGATACTCATACGAGAAATGAAAAGATACACAATTGGAATAGTAAAGATACACAAACGATATAAAGATACACAATTGGAATAGTAAAGATACGCAAACTATGTAAAGATACTCAGTTTGAAAGAAACACACTCCCACACTTGCAAAACTCTCAAATTCAATAGAAACTCGCATCAGAAAGCCTTACAGAAAGATACACAAACGAGAAATGAAAAGAGACACAATTGGAATAGTAAAGATACGCAAACGATGTAAAGATACACAATTGGAATAGTAAACATACGCAAACGATGTAAAGATACACAATTGGAATAGTAAAGATACGCAAACGATGTAAAGATACTCAGTTTGAAAGAAACACACTTACAATTGGAATAGTAAAGATACGCAAACGATGTAAAGATACTCAGTTTGAAAGAAACACACTCCCACACTTGTAAAACTCTGAAATTCAATAGAAACTCGCATCAGAAAGCCTTACAGAAAGATACTCAAACGAGAAATGAAAAGATACACAATTGGAATAGTAAAGATACGCAAACGATGTAAAGATACACAATTGGAATAGTAAAGATACGCAAACGATGTAAAGATACTCAGTTTGAAAAAAACACACTCCCACACTTGCAAAACTCTCAAATTCAATAGAAACTCGCATCAGAAGCCTTACAGAAAGATACTCAAACGAGAAATGAAAAGATACACAATTGGAATAGTAAAGATACGCAAACAATGTAAAGATACTCAGTTTGAAAGAAACACACTCCCACACTTGCAAAACTCTCAAATACAATAGAAACTCGCATCAGAAGCCTTACAGAAAGATACTCAAACGAGAAATGAAAAGATACACAATTGGAATAGTAAAGATACGCAAACGATGTAAAGATACACAATTGGAATAGTAAAGATACACAAACGATGTAAAGATAGTCAGTTTGAAAGAAACACACTCCCCTACTTGCAAAACTCTCAAATACAATAGAAACTCGCATCAGAAGCCTTACAGAAAGATACTCAAACGAGAAATCAAAAGATACACAATTGGAATAGTAAAGATACGCAAACGATGTAAAGATACACAATTGGAATAGTAAAGATACGCAAACTATGTAAAGATACTCAGTTTGAAAGAAACACACTCCCACACTTGCAAAACTCTCAAATTCAATAGAAACTCGCATCAGAAAGCCTTACAGAAAGATACGCAAACGAGAAATGAAAAGAGACACAATTGGAATAGTAAAGATACGCAAACGATGTAAAGATACACAATTGGAATAGTAAACATACGCAAACGATGTAAAGATACACAATTGGAATAGTAAAGATACGCAAACGATGTAAAGATACTCAGTTTGAAAGAAACACACTTACAATTGGAATAATAAAGATACGCAAACGATGTAAAGATACTCAGTTTGAAAGAAACACACTCCCACACTTGCAAAACTCTGAAATTCAATAGAAACTCGCATCAGAAAGCCTTACAGAAAGATACTCAAACGAGAAATGAAAAGATACACAATTGGAATAGTAAAGATACGCAAACGATGTAAAGATACACAATTGGAATAGTAAAGATACGCAAACAATGTAAAGATACTCAGTTTGAAAGAAACACACTCCCACACTTGCAAAACTCTCAAATACAATAGAAACTCGCATCAGAAGCCTTACAGAAAGATACTCAAACGAGAAATGAAAAGATACACAATTGGAATAGTAAAGATACGCAAACGATGTAAAGATACACAATTGGAATAGTAAAGATACACAAACGATGTAAAGATAGTCAGTTTGAAAGAAACACACTCCCCTACTTGCAAAACTCTCAAATACAATAGAAACTCGCATCAGAAGCCTTACAGAAAGATACTCAAACGAGAAATCAAAAGATACACAATTGGAATAGTAAAGATACGCAAACGATGTAAAGATACACAATTGGAATAGTAAACATACGCAAACGATGTAAAGATACACAATTGGAATAGTAAAGATACGCAAACGATGTAAAGATACTCAGTTTGTAAGAAACACACTCCCACACTTGCAAAACTCTCAAATACAATAGAAACTCGCATCAGAAGCCTTACAGAAAGATACTCATACGAGAAATGAAAAGATACACAATTGGAATAGTAAACATACGCAAACGATGTAAAGATACACAATTGGAATAGTAAAGAAACGCAAACGATGTAAAGATACTCAGTTTGAAAGAAACACACTCCCACACTTGCAAAACTCTCAAATACAATAGAAACTCGCATCAGAAGCCTTACAGAAAGATACTCATACGAGAAATGAAAAGATACACAATTGGAATAGTAAAGATACGCAAACGATATAAAGATACACAATTGGAATAGTAAAGATACGCAAACGATATAAAGATACACAATTGGAATAGTAAAGATACGCAAACTATGTAAAGATACTCAGTTTGAAAGAAACACACTCCCACACTTGCAAAACTCTCAAATTCAATAGAAACTCGCATCAGAAAGCCTTACAGAAAGATACACAAACGAGAAATGAAAAGAGACACAATTGGAATAGTAAAGATACGCAAACGATGTAAAGATACACAATTGGAATAGTAAACATACGCAAACGATGTAAAGATACACAATTGGAATAGTAAAGATACGCAAACGATGTAAAGATACTCAGTTTGAAAGAAACACACTTACAATTGGAATAGTAAAGATACGCAAACGATGTAAAGATACTCAGTTTGAAAGAAACACACTCCCACACTTGTAAAACTCTGAAATTCAATAGAAACTCGCATCAGAAAGCCTTACAGAAAGATACTCAAACGAGAAATGAAAAGATACACTATTGGAATAGTAAAGATACGCAAACGATGTAAAGATACACAATTGGAATAGTAAAGATACGCAAACGATGTAAAGATACTCAGTTTGAAAAAAACACACTCCCACACTTGCAAAACTCTGAAATTCAATAGAAACTCGCATCAGAAGCCTTACAGAAAGATACTCAAACGAGAAATGAAAAGATACACAATTGGAATAGTAAAGATACGCAAACAATGTAAAGATACTCAGTTTGAAAGAAACACACTCCCACACTTGCAAAACTCTCAAATACAATAGAAACTCGCATCAGAAGCCTTACAGAAAGATACTCAAACGAGAAATGAAAAGATACACAATTGGAATAGTAAAGATACGCAAACGATGTAAAGATACACAATTGGAATAGTAAAGATACACAAACGATGTAAAGATAGTCAGTTTGAAAGAAACACACTCCCCTACTTGCAAAACTCTCAAATACAATAGAAACTCGCATCAGAAGCCTTACAGAAAGATACTCAAACGAGAAATCAAAAGATACACAATTGGAATAGTAAAGATACGCAAACGATGTAAAGATACACAATTGGAATAGTAAAGATACGCAAACTATGTAAAGATACTCAGTTTGAAAGAAACACACTCCCACACTTGCAAAACTCTCAAATTCAATAGAAACTCGCATCAGAAAGCCTTACAGAAAGATACGCAAACGAGAAATGAAAAGAGACACAATTGGAATAGTAAAGATACGCAAACGATGTAAAGATACACAATTGGAATAGTAAACATACGCAAACGATGTAAAGATACACAATTGGAATAGTAAAGATACGCAAACGATGTAAAGATACTCAGTTTGAAAGAAACACACTTACAATTGGAATAATAAAGATACGCAAACGATGTAAAGATACTCAGTTTGAAAGAAACACACTCCCACACTTGCAAAACTCTGAAATTCAATAGAAACTCGCATCAGAAAGCCTTACAGAAAGATACTCAAACGAGAAATGAAAAGATACACAATTGGAATAGTAAAGATACGCAAACGATGTAAAGATACACAATTGGAATAGTAAAGATACGCAAACAATGTAAAGATACTCAGTTTGAAAGAAACACACTCCCACACTTGCAAAACTCTCAAATACAATAGAAACTCGCATCAGAAGCCTTACAGAAAGATACTCAAACGAGAAATGAAAAGATACACAATTGGAATAGTAAAGATACGCAAACGATGTAAAGATACACAATTGGAATAGTAAAGATACACAAACGATGTAAAGATAGTCAGTTTGAAAGAAACACACTCCCCTACTTGCAAAACTCTCAAATACAATAGAAACTCGCATCAGAAGCCTTACAGAAAGATACTCAAACGAGAAATCAAAAGATACACAATTGGAATAGTAAAGATACGCAAACGATGTAAAGATACACAATTGGAATAGTAAACATACGCAAACTATGTAAAGATACACAATTGGAATAGTAAAGATACGCAAACGATGTAAAGATACTCAGTTTGTAAGAAACACACTCCCACACTTGCAAAACTCTCAAATACAATAGAAACTCGCATCAGAAGCCTTACAGAAAGATACTCATACGAGAAATGAAAAGATACACAATTGGAATAGTAAACATACGCAAACGATGTAAAGATACACAATTGGAATAGTAAAGATACGCAAACGATGTAAAGATACTCAGTTTGAAAGAAACACACTCCCACACTTGCAAAACTCTCAAATACAATAGAAACTCGCATCAGAAGCCTTACAGAAAGATACTCATACGAGAAATGAAAAGATACACAATTGGAATAGTAAAGATACGCAAACGATATAAAGATACACAATTGGAATAGTAAAGATACGCAAACTATGTAAAGATACTCAGTTTGAAAGAAACACACTCCCACACTTGCAAAACTCTCAAATTCAATAGAAACTCGCATCAGAAAGCCTTACAGAAAGATACACAAACGAGAAATGAAAAGAGACACAATTGGAATAGTAAAGATACGCAAACGATGTAAAGATACACAATTGGAATAGTAAACATACGCAAACGATGTAAAGATACACAATTGGAATAGTAAAGATACGCAAACGATGTAAAGATACTCAGTTTGAAAGAAACACACTTACAATTGGAATAGTAAAGATACGCAAACGATGTAAAGATACTCAGTTTGAAAGAAACACACTCCCACACTTGTAAAACTCTGAAATTCAATAGAAACTCGCATCAGAAAGCCTTACAGAAAGATACTCAAACGAGAAATGAAAAGATACACTATTGGAATAGTAAAGATACGCAAACGATGTAAAGATACACAATTGGAATAGTAAAGATACGCAAACGATGTAAAGATACTCAGTTTGAAAAAAACACACTCCCACACTTGCAAAACTCTGAAATTCAATAGAAACTCGCATCAGAAGCCTTACAGAAAGATACTCAAACGAGAAATGAAAAGATACACAATTGGAATAGTAAAGATACGCAAACAATGTAAAGATACTCAGTTTGAAAGAAACACACTCCCACACTTGCAAAACTCTCAAATACAATAGAAACTCGCATCAGAAGCCTTACAGAAAGATACTCATACGAGAAATGAAAAGATACACAATTGGAATAGTAAAGATACGCAAACGATGTAAAGATACACAATTGGAATAGTAAAGATACGCAAACGATGTAAAGATACTCAGTTTGAAAGAAACACACTTACAATTGGAATAATAAAGATACGCAAACGATGTAAAGATACTCAGTTTGAAAGAAACACACTCCCACACTTGTAAAACTCTGAAATTCAATAGAAACTCGCATCAGAAAGCCATACAGAAAGATACTCAAACGAGAAATGAAAAGATACACTATTGGAATAGTAAAGATACGCAAACGATGTAAAGATACACAATTGGAATAGTAAAGATACGCAAACGATGTAAAGATACTCAGTTTGAAAAAAACACACTCCCACACTTGCAAAACTCTCAAATTCAATAGAAACTCGCATCAGAAGCCTTACAGAAAGATACTCAAACGAGAAATGAAAAGATACACAATTGGAATAGTAAAGATACGCAAACAATGTAAAGATACTCAGTTTGAAAGAAACACACTCCCACACTTGTAAAACTCTGAAATTCAATAGAAACTCGCATCAGAAAGCCTTACAGAAAGATACTCAAACGAGAAATGAAAAGATACACTATTGGAATAGTAAAGATACGCAAACGATGTAAAGATACACAATTGGAATAGTAAAGATACGCAAACGATGTAAAGATACTCAGTTTGAAAAAAACACACTCCCACACTTGCAAAACTCTGAAATTCAATAGAAACTCGCATCAGAAGCCTTACAGAAAGATACTCAAACGAGAAATGAAAAGATACACAATTGGAATAGTAAAGATACGCAAACAATGTAAAGATACTCAGTTTGAAAGAAACACACTCCCACACTTGCAAAACTCTCAAATACAATAGAAACTCGCATCAGAAGCCTTACAGAAAGATACTCATACGAGAAATGAAAAGATACACAATTGGAATAGTAAAGATACGCAAACGATGTAAAGATACACAATTGGAATAGTAAAGATACGCAAACTATGTAAAGATACTCAGTTTGAAAGAAACACACTCCCACACTTGCAAAACTCTCAAATTCAATAGAAACTCGCATCAGAAAGCCTTACAGAAAGATACGCAAACGAGAAATGAAAAGAGACACAATTGGAATAGTAAAGATACGCAAACGATGTAAAGATACACAATTGGAATAGTAAACATACGCAAACGATGTAAAGATACACAATTGGAATAGTAAAGATACGCAAACGATGTAAAGATACTCAGTTTGAAAGAAACACACTTACAATTGGAATAATAAAGATACGCAAACGATGTAAAGATACTCAGTTTGAAAGAAACACACTCCCACACTTGTAAAACTCTGAAATTCAATAGAAACTCGCATCAGAAAGCCTTACAGAAAGATACTCAAACGAGAAATGAAAAGATACACTATTGGAATAGTAAAGATACGCAAACGATGTAAAGATACACAATTGGAATAGTAAAGATACGCAAACGATGTAAAGATACTCAGTTTGAAAAAAACACACTCCCACACTTGCAAAACTCTCAAATTCAATAGAAACTCGCATCAGAAGCCTTACAGAAAGATACTCAAACGAGAAATGAAAAGAGACACAATTGGAATAGTAAAGATACGCAAACGATGTAAAGATACACAATTGGAATAGTAAACATACGCAAACGATGTAAAGATAGTCAGTTTGAAAGAAACACACTCCCCTACTTGCAAAACTCTCAAATACAATAGAAACTCGCATCAGAAGCCTTACAGAAAGATACTCAAACGAGAAATCAAAAGATACACAATTGGAATAGTAAAGATACGCAAACGATGAAAAGATACACAATTGGAATAGTAAACATACGCAAACGATGTAAAGATACACAATTGGAGTAGTAAAGATACGCAAACGATGTAAAGATACTCAGTTTGAAAGAAACACACTTACAATTGGAATAGTATAGATACGCAAACGATGTAAAGATACTCAGTTTGAAAGAAACACACTCCCACACTTGCAAAACTCTGAAATTCAATAGAAACTCGCATCAGAAAGCCTTACAGAAAGATACTCAAACGAGAAATGAAAAGATACACAATTGGAATAGTAAAGATACGCAAACGATGTAAAGATACACAATTGGAATAGTAAAGATACGCAAACAATGTAAAGATACTCAGTTTGAAAGAAACACACTCCCACACTTGCAAAACTCTCAAATACAATAGAAACTCGCATCAGAAGCCTTACAGAAAGATACTCAAACGAGAAATGAAAAGATACACAATTGGAATAGTAAAGATACGCAAACGATGTAAAGATACACAATTGGAATAGTAAAGATACACAAACGATGTAAAGATAGTCAGTTTGAAAGAAACACACTCCCCTACTTGCAAAACTCTCAAATACAATAGAAACTCGCATCAGAAGCCTTACAGAAAGATACTCAAACGAGAAATCAAAAGATACACAATTGGAATAGTAAAGATACGCAAACGATATAAAGATACACAATTGGAATAGTAAACATACGCAAACGATGTAAAGATACACAATTGGAATAGTAAAGATACGCAAACGATGTAAAGATACTCAGTTTGTAAGAAACACACTCCCACACTTGCAAAACTCTCAAATACAATAGAAACTCGCATCAGAAGCCTTACAGAAAGATACTCATACGAGAAATGAAAAGATACACAATTGGAATAGTAAACATACGCAAACGATGTAAAGATACACAATTGGAATAGTAAAGATACGCAAACGATGTAAAGATACTCAGTTTGAAAGAAACACACTCCCACACTTGCAAAACTCTCAAATACAATAGAAACTCGCATCAGAAGCCTTACAGAAAGATACTCATACGAGAAATGAAAAGATACACAATTGGAATAGTAAAGATACGCAAACGATATAAAGATACACAATTGGAATAGTAAAGATACGCAAACTATGTAAAGATACTCAGTTTGAAAGAAACACACTCCCACACTTGCAAAACTCTCAAATTCAATAGAAACTCGCATCAGAAAGCCTTACAGAAAGATACACAAACGAGAAATGAAAAGAGACACAATTGGAATAGTAAAGATACGCAAACGATG
Organism: Argentina anserina; assembly: GCF_933775445.1. Lineage (NCBI taxonomy): Eukaryota > Viridiplantae > Streptophyta > Magnoliopsida > Rosales > Rosaceae > Argentina > Argentina anserina. Next base: position 69,656 of record NW_026089463.1, read on the forward strand.
TAAAGATACACAATTGGAATAGTAAACATACGCAAACGATGTAAAGATACACAATTGGAATAGTAAAGATACGCAAACGATGTAAAGATACTCAGTTTGAAAGAAACACACTTACAATTGGAATAGTAAAGATACGCAAACGATGTAAAGATACTCAGTTTGAAAGAAACACACTCCCACACTTGTAAAACTCTGAAATTCAATAGAAACTCGCATCAGAAAGCCTTACAGAAAGATACTCAAACGAGAAATCAAAAGATACACAATTGGAATAGTAAAGATACGCAAACGATGTAAAGATACACAATTGGAATAGTAAAGATACGCAAACGATGTAAAGATACTCAGTTTGAAAAAAACACACTCCCACACTTGCAAAACTCTGAAATTCAATAGAAACTCGCATCAGAAGCCTTACAGAAAGATACTCAAACGAGAAATGAAAAGATACACAATTGGAATAGTAAAGATACGCAAACAATGTAAAGATACTCAGTTTGAAAGAAACACACTCCCACACTTGCAAAACTCTCAAATACAATAGAAACTCGCATCAGAAGCCTTACAGAAAGATACTCAAACGAGAAATGAAAAGATACACAATTGGAATAGTAAAGATACGCAAACGATGTAAAGATACACAATTGGAATAGTAAAGATACACAAACGATGTAAAGATAGTCAGTTTGAAAGAAACACACTCCCCTACTTGCAAAACTCTCAAATACAATAGAAACTCGCATCAGAAGCCTTACAGAAAGATACTCAAACGAGAAATCAAAAGATACACAATTGGAATAGTAAAGATACGCAAACGATGTAAAGATACACAATTGGAATAGTAAACATACGCAAACGATGTAAAGATACACAATTGGAATAGTAAAGATACGCAAACGATGTAAAGATACTCAGTTTGAAAGAAACACACTCCCACACTTGCAAAACTCTCAAATACAATAGAAACTCGCATCAGAAGCCTTACAGAAAGATACTCATACGAGAAATGAAAAGATACACAATTGGAATAGTAAAGATACGCAAACGATATAAAGATACACAATTGGAATAGTAAAGATACGCAAACTATGTAAAGATACTCAGTTTGAAAGAAACACACTCCCACACTTGCAAAACTCTCAAATTCAATAGAAACTCGCATCAGAAAGCCTTACAGAAAGATACGCAAACGAAAAATGAAAAGAGACACAATTGGAATAGTAAAGATACGCAAACGATGTAAAGATACACAATTGGAATAGTAAACATACGCAAACGATGTAAAGATACACAATTGGAATAGTAAAGATACGCAAACGATGTAAAGATACTCAGTTTGAAAGAAACACACTTACAATTGGAATAGTAAAGATATGCAAACGATGTAAAGATACTCAGTTTGAAAGAAACACACTCCCACACTTGTAAAACTCTGAAATTCAATAGAAACTCGCATCAGAAAGCCTTACAGAAAGATACTCAAACGAGAAATGAAAAGATACACTATTGGAATAGTAAAGATACGCAAACGATGTAAAGATACACAATTGGAATAGTAAAGATACGCAAACGATGTAATGATACTCAGTTTGAAAGAAACACACTCCCACACTTGCAAAACTCTCAAATACAATAGAAACTCGCATCCGAAGCGTTACAGAAAGATACTCAAACGAGAAATGAAAAGATACACAATTGGAATAGTAAAGATACGCAAACAATGTAAAGATACACAATTGGAATAGTAAAGATACGCAAACTATGTAAAGATACTCAGTTTGAAAGAAACACACTCCCACACTTGCAAAACTCTCAAATTCAATAGAAACTCGCATCAGAAAGCCTTACAGAAAGATACGCAAACGAGAAATGAAAAGAGACACAATTGGAATAGTAAAGATACGCAAACGATGTAAAGATACACAATTGGAATAGTAAACATACGCAAACGATGTAAAGATACACAATTGGAATAGTAAAGATACGCAAACGATGTAAAGATACTCAGTTTGAAAGAAACACACTTACAATTGGAATAGTAAAGATACGCAAACGATGTAAAGATACTCAGTTTGAAAGAAACACACTCCCACACTTGTAAAACTCTGAAATTCAATAGAAACTCGCATCAGAAAGCCTTACAGAAAGATACTCAAACGAGAAATGAAAAGATACACAATTGGAATAGTAAAGATACGCAAACGATGTAAAGATACACAATTGGAATAGTAAAGATACGCAAACGATGTAAAGATACTCAGTTTGAAAAAAACACACTCCCACACTTGCAAAACTCTGAAATTCAATAGAAACTCGCATCAGAAGCCTTACAGAAAGATACTCAAACGAGAAATGAAAAGATACACAATTGGAATAGTAAAGATACGCAAACAATGTAAAGATACTCAGTTTGAAAGAAACACACTCCCACACTTGCAAAACTCTCAAATACAATAGAAACTCGCATCAGAAGCCTTACAGAAAGATACTCAAACGAGAAATGAAAAGATACACAATTGGAATAGTAAAGATACGCAAACGATGTAAAGATACACAATTGGAATAGTAAAGATACACAAACGATGTAAAGATAGTCAGTTTGAAAGAAACACACTCCCCTACTTGCAAAACTCTCAAATACAATAGAAATTCGCATCAGAAGCCTTACAGAAAGATACTCAAACGAGAAATCAAAAGATACACAATTGGAATAGTAAAGATACGCAAACGATGTAAAGATACACAATTGGAATAGTAAACATACGCAAACGATGTAAAGATACACAATTGGAATAGTAAAGATACGCAAACGATGTAAAGATACTCAGTTTGAAAGAAACACACTCCCACACTTGCAAAACTCTCAAATACAATAGAAACTCGCATCAGAAGCCTTACAGAAAGATACTCATACGAGAAATGAAAAGATACACAATTGGAATAGTAAAGATACGCAAACGATATAAAGATACACAATTGGAATAGTAAAGATACGCAAACTATGTAAAGATACTCAGTTTGAAAGAAACACACTCCCACACTTGCAAAACTCTCAAATTCAATAGAAACTCGCATCAGAAAGCCTTACAGAAAGATACGCAAACGAAAAATGAAAAGAGACACAATTGGAATAGTAAAGATACGCAAACGATGTAAAGATACACAATTGGAATAGTAAACATACGCAAACGATGTAAAGATACACAATTGGAATAGTAAAGATACGCAAACGATGTAAAGATACTCAGTTTGAAAGAAACACACTTACAATTGGAATAGTAAAGATATGCAAACGATGTAAAGATACTCAGTTTGAAAGAAACACACTCCCACACTTGTAAAACTCTGAAATTCAATAGAAACTCGCATCAGAAAGCCTTACAGAAAGATACTCAAACGAGAAATGAAAAGATACACTATTGGAATAGTAAAGATACGCAAACGATGTAAAGATACACAATTGGAATAGTAAAGATACGCAAACGATGTAATGATACTCAGTTTGAAAGAAACACACTCCCACACTTGCAAAACTCTCAAATACAATAGAAACTCGCATCCGAAGCGTTACAGAAAGATACTCAAACGAGAAATGAAAAGATACACAATTGGAATAGTAAAGATACGCAAACAATGTAAAGATACACAATTGGAATAGTAAAGATACGCAAACTATGTAAAGATACTCAGTTTGAAAGAAACACACTCCCACACTTGCAAAACTCTCAAATTCAATAGAAACTCGCATCAGAAAGCCTTACAGAAAGATACGCAAACGAGAAATGAAAAGAGACACAATTGGAATAGTAAAGATACGCAAACGATGTAAAGATACACAATTGGAATAGTAAACATACGCAAACGATGTAAAGATACACAATTGGAATAGTAAAGATACGCAAACGATGTAAAGATACTCAGTTTGAAAGAAACACACTTACAATTGGAATAGTAAAGATACGCAAACGATGTAAAGATACTCAGTTTGAAAGAAACACACTCCCACACTTGTAAAACTCTGAAATTCAATAGAAACTCGCATCAGAAAGCCTTACAGAAAGATACTCAAACGAGAAATGAAAAGATACACAATTGGAATAGTAAAGATACGCAAACGATGTAAAGATACACAATTGGAATAGTAAAGATACGCAAACGATGTAAAGATACTCAGTTTGAAAAAAACACACTCCCACACTTGCAAAACTCTGAAATTCAATAGAAACTCGCATCAGAAGCCTTACAGAAAGATACTCAAACGAGAAATGAAAAGATACACAATTGGAATAGTAAAGATACGCAAACAATGTAAAGATACTCAGTTTGAAAGAAACACACTCCCACACTTGCAAAACTCTCAAATACAATAGAAACTCGCATCAGAAGCCTTACAGAAAGATACTCAAACGAGAAATGAAAAGATACACAATTGGAATAGTAAAGATACGCAAACGATGTAAAGATACACAATTGGAATAGTAAAGATACACAAACGATGTAAAGATAGTCAGTTTGAAAGAAACACACTCCCCTACTTGCAAAACTCTCAAATACAATAGAAACTCGCATCAGAAGCCTTACAGAAAGATACTCAAACGAGAAATCAAAAGATACACAATTGGAATAGTAAAGATACGCAAACGATGTAAAGATACACAATTGGAATAGTAAACATACGCAAACGATGTAAAGATACACAATTGGAATAGTAAACATACGCAAACGATGTAAAGATACACAATTGGAATAGTAAAGATACGCAAACGATGTAAAGATACTCAGTTTGAAAGAAACACACTCCCACACTTGCAAAACTCTCAAATACAATAGAAACTCGCATCAGAAGCCTTACAGAAAGATACTCATACGAGAAATGAAAAGATACACAATTGGAATAGTAAAGATACGCAAACGATATAAAGATACACAATTGGAATAGTAAAGATACGCAAACTATGTAAAGATACTCAGTTTGAAAGAAACACACTCCCACACTTGCAAAACTCTCAAATTCAATAGAAACTCGCATCAGAAAGCCTTACAGAAAGATACGCAAACGAAAAATGAAAAGAGACACAATTGGAATAGTAAAGATACGCAAACGATGTAAAGATACACAATTGGAATAGTAAACATACGCAAACGATGTAAAGATACACAATTGGAATAGTAAAGATACGCAAACGATGTAAAGATACTCAGTTTGAAAGAAACACACTTACAATTGGAATAGTAAAGATATGCAAACGATGTAAAGATACTCAGTTTGAAAGAAACACACTCCCACACTTGTAAAACTCTGAAATTCAATAGAAACTCGCATCAGAAAGCCTTACAGAAAGATACTCAAACGAGAAATCAAAAGATACACAATTGGAATAGTAAAGATACGCAAACGATGTAAAGATACACAATTGGAATAGTAAAGATACGCAAACGATGTAATGATACTCAGTTTGAAAGAAACACACTCCCACACTTGCAAAACTCTCAAATACAATAGAAACTCGCATCCGAAGCGTTACAGAAAGATACTCAAACGAGAAATGAAAAGATACACAATTGGAATAGTAAAGATACGCAAACAATGTAAAGATACACAATTGGAATAGTAAAGATACGCAAACTATGTAAAGATACTCAGTTTGAAAGAAACACACTCCCACACTTGCAAAACTCTCAAATTCAATAGAAACTCGCATCAGAAAGCCTTACAGAAAGATACGCAAACGAGAAATGAAAAGAGACACAATTGGAATAGTAAAGATACGCAAACGATGTAAAGATACACAATTGGAATAGTAAACATACGCAAACGATGTAAAGATACACAATTGGAATAGTAAAGATACGCAAACGATGTAAAGATACTCAGTTTGAAAGAAACACACTTACAATTGGAATAGTAAAGATACGCAAACGATGTAAAGATACTCAGTTTGAAAGAAACACACTCCCACACTTGTAAAACTCTGAAATTCAATAGAAACTCGCATCAGAAAGCCTTACAGAAAGATAATCAAACGAGAAATGAAAAGATACACTATTGGAATAGTAAAGATACGCAAACGATGTAAAGATACACAATTGGAATAGTAAAGATACGCAAACGATGTAAAGATACTCAGTTTGAAAAAAACACACTCCCACACTTGCAAAACTCTGAAATTCAATAGAAACTCGCATCAGAAGCCTTACAGAAAGATACTCAAACGAGAAATGAAAAGATACACAATTGGAATAGTAAAGATACGCAAACAATGTAAAGATACTCAGTTTGAAAGAAACACACTCCCACACTTGCAAAACTCTCAAATACAATACAAACTCGCATCAGAAGCCTTACAGAAAGATACTCAAACGAGAAATGAAAAGATACACAATTGGAATAGTAAAGATACGCAAACGATGTAAAGATACAGAATTGGAATAGTAAACATACGCAAACGATGTAAAGATAGTCAGTTTGAAAGAAACACACTCCCCTACTTGTAAAACTCTCAAATACAATAGAAACTCGCATCAGAAGCCTTACAGAAAGATACTCAAACGAGAAATCAAAAGATACACAATTGGAATAGTAAAGATACGCAAACGATGAAAAGATACACAATTGGAATAGTAAACATACGCAAACGATGTAAAGATACACAATTGGAATAGTAAAGATACGCAAACGATGTAAAGATACTCAGTTTGAAAGAAACACACTTACAATTGGAATAGTAAAGATACGCAAACGATGTAAAGATACTCAGTTTGAAAGAAACACACTCCCACACTTGCAAAACTCTGAAATTCAATAGAAACTCGCATCAGAAAGCCTTACAGAAAGATACTCAAACGAGAAATGAAAAGATACACAATTGGAATAGTAAAGATACGCAAACGATGTAAAGATACACAATTGGAATAGTAAAGATACGCAAACAATGTAAAGATACTCAGTTTGAAAGAAACACACTCCCACACTTGCAAAACTCTCAAATACAATAGAAACTCGCATCAGAAAGCCTTACAGAAAGATACGCAAACGAGAAATGAAAAGAGACACAATTGGAATAGTAAAGATACGCAAACGATGTAAAGATACACAATTGGAATAGTAAACATACGCAAACGATGTAAAGATACACAATTGGAATAGTAAAGATACGCAAACGATGTAAAGATACTCAGTTTGAAAGAAACACACTTACAATTGGAATAGTAAAGATACGCAAACGATGTAAAGATACTCAGTTTGAAAGAAACACACTCCCACACTTGTAAAACTCTGAAATTCAAAAGAAACTCGCATCAGAAAGCCTTACAGAAAGATACTCAAACGAGAAATGAAAAGATACACTATTGGAATAGTAAAGATACGCAAACGATGTAAAGATACACAATTGGAATAGTAAAGATACGCAAACGATGTAAAGATACTCAGTTTGAAAAAAACACACTCCCACACTTGCAAAACTCTCAAATTCAATAGAAACTCGCATCAGAAGCCTTACAGAAAGATACTCAAACGAGAAATGAAAAGATACACAATTGGAATAGTAAAGATACGCAAACAATGTAAAGATACTCAGTTTGAAAGAAACACACTCCCACACTTGCAAAACTCTCAAATACAATAGAAACTCGCATCAGAAGCCTTACAGAAAGATACTCAAACGAGAAATGAAAAGATACACAATTGGAATAGTAAAGATACGCAAACGCTGTAAAGATACACAATTGGAATAGTAAAGATACACAAACGATGTAAAGATAGTCAGTTTGAAAGAAACACACTCCCCTACTTGCAAAACTCTCAAATACAATAGAAACTCGCATCAGAAGCCTTACAGAAAGATACTCAAACGAGAAATCAAAAGATACACAATTGGAATAGTAAAGATACGCAAACGATGTAAAGATACACAATTGGAATAGTAAACATACGCAAACGATGTAAAGATACACAATTGGAATAGTAAAGATACGCAAACGATGTAAAGATACTCAGTTTGAAAGAAACACACTCCCACACTTGCAAAACTCTCAAATACAATAGAAACTCGCATCAGAAGCCTTACAGAAAGATACTCATACGAGAAATGAAAAGATACACAATTGGAATAGTAAAGATACGCAAACGATATAAAGATACACAATTGGAATAGTAAAGATACGCAAACTATGTAAAGATACTCAGTTTGAAAGAAACACACTCCCACACTTGCAAAACTCTCAAATTCAATAGAAACTCGCATCAGAAAGCCTTACAGAAAGATACGCAAACGAGAAATGAAAAGAGACACAATTGGAATAGTAAAGATACGCAAACGATGTAAAGATACACAATTGGAATAGTAAACATACGCAAACGATGTAAAGATACACAATTGGAATAGTAAAGATACGCAAACGATGTAAAGATACTCAGTTTGAAAGAAACACACTTACAATTGGAATAGTAAAGATATGCAAACGATGTAAAGATACTCAGTTTGAAAGAAACACACTCCCACACTTGTAAAACTCTGAAATTCAATAGAAACTCGCATCAGAAAGCCTTACAGAAAGATACTCAAACGAGAAATGAAAAGATACACTATTGGAATAGTAAAGATACGCAAACGATGTAAAGATACACAATTGGAATAGTAAAGATACGCAAACGATGTAATGATACTCAGTTTGAAAGAAACACACTCCCACACTTGCAAAACTCTCAAATACAATAGAAACTCGCATCCGAAGCGTTACAGAAAGATACTCAAACGAGAAATGAAAAGATACACAATTGGAATAGTAAAGATACGCAAACAATGTAAAGATACACAATTGGAATAGTAAAGATACGCAAACTATGTAAAGATACTCAGTTTGAAAGAAACACACTCCCACACTTGCAAAACTCTCAAATTCAATAGAAACTCGCATCAGAAAGCCTTACAGAAAGATACGCAAACGAGAAATGAAAAGAGACACAATTGGAATAGTAAAGATACGCAAACGATGTAAAGATACACAATTGGAATAGTAAACATACGCAAACGATGTAAAGATACACAATTGGAATAGTAAAGATACGCAAACGATGTAAAGATACTCAGTTTGAAAGAAACACACTTACAATTGGAATAGTAAAGATACGCAAACGATGTAAAGATACTCAGTTTGAAAGAAACACACTCCCACACTTGTAAAACTCTGAAATTCAATAGAAACTCGCATCAGAAAGCCTTACAGAAAGATACTCAAACGAGAAATGAAAAGATACACTATTGGAATAGTAAAGATACGCAAACGATGTAAAGATACACAATTGGAATAGTAAAGATACGCAAACGATGTAAAGATACTCAGTTTGAAAAAAACACACTCCCACACTTGCAAAACTCTGAAATTCAATAGAAACTCGCATCAGAAGCCTTACAGAAAGATACTCAAACGAGAAATGAAAAGATACACAATTGGAATAGTAAAGATACGCAAACAATGTAAAGATACACAATTGGAATAGTAAAGATACGCAAACTATGTAAAGATACTCAGTTTGAAAGAAACACACTCCCACACTTGCAAAACTCTCAAATTCAATAGAAACTCGCATCAGAAAGCCTTACAGAAAGATACGCAAACGAGAAATGAAAAGATACACAATTGGAATAGTAAAGATACGCAAACGATGTAAAGATACACAATTGGAATAGTAAACATACGCAAACGATGTAAAGATACACAATTGGAATAGTAAAGATACGCAAACGATGTAAAGATACTCAGTTTGAAAGAAACACACTTACAATTGGAATAGTAAAGATACGCAAACGATGTAAAGATACTCAGTTTGAAAGAAACACACTCCCACACTTGTAAAACTCTGAAATTCAATAGAAACTCGCATCAGAAAGCCTTACAGAAAGATACTGAAACGAGAAATGAAAAGATACACTATTGGAATAGTAAAGATACGCAAACGATGTAAAGATACACAATTGGAATAGTAAAGATACGCAAACGATGTAAAGATACTCAGTTTGAAAAAAACACACTCCCACACTTGCAAAACTCTGAAATTCAATAGAAACTCGCATCAGAAGCCTTACAGAAAGATACTCAAACGAGAAATGAAAAGATACACAATTGGAATAGTAAAGATACGCAAACAATGTAAAGATACTCAGTTTGACAGAAACACACTCCCACACTTGCAAAACTCTCAAATACAATACAAACTCGCATCAGAAGCCTTACAGAAAGATACTCAAACGAGAAATGAAAAGATACACAATTGGAATAGTAAAGATACGCAAACGATGTAAAGATACAGAATTGGAATAGTAAACATACGCAAACGATGTAAAGATAGTCAGTTTGAAAGAAACACACTCCCCTACTTGCAAAACTCTCAAATACAATAGAAACTCGCATCAGAAGCCTTACAGAAAGATACTCAAACGAGAAATCAAAAGATACACAATTGGAATAGTAAAGATACGCAAACGATGAAAAGATACACAATTGGAATAGTAAACATACGCAAACGATGTAAAGATACACAATTGGAATAGTAAACATACGCAAACGATGTAAAGATACTCAGTTTGAAAGAAACACACTTACAATTGGAATAGTAAAGATATGCAAACGATGTAAAGATACTCAGTTTGAAAGAAACACACTCCCACACTTGTAAAACTCTGAAATTCAATAGAAACTCGCATCAGAAAGCCTTACAGAAAGATACGCAAACGAGAAATGAAAAGAGACACAATTGGAATAGTAAAGATACGCAAACGATGTAAAGATACACAATTGGAATAGTAAACATACGCAAACGATGTAAAGATACACAATTGGAATAGTAAAGATACGCAAACGATGTAAAGATACTCAGTTTGAAAGAAACACACTCCCACACTTGCAAAACTCTCAAATACAATAGAAACTCGCATCAGAAGCCTTACAGAAAGATACTCATACGAGAAATGAAAAGATACACAATTGGAATAGTAAAGATACGCAAACGATGTAAAGATACACAATTGGAATAGTAAAGATACGCAAACAATGTAAAGATACTCAGTTTGAAAGAAACACACTCCCACACTTGCAAAACTCTCAAATACAATAGAAACTCGCATCAGAAGCCTTACAGAAAGATACTCAAACGAGAAATGAAAAGATACACAATTGGAATAGTAAAGATACGCAAACGATGTAAAGATACACAATTGGAATAGTAAAGATACACAAACGATGTAAAGATAGTCAGTTTGAAAGAAACACACTCCCCTACTTGCAAAACTCTCAAATACAATAGAAACTCGCATCAGAAGCCTTACAGAAAGATACGCAAACGAGAAATGAAAAGAGACACAATTGGAATAGTAAAGATACGCAAACGATGTAAAGATACACAATTGGAATAGTAAACATACGCAAACGATGTAAAGATACACAATTGGAATAGTAAAGATACGCAAACGATGTAAAGATACTCAGTTTGAAAAAAACACACTCCCACACTTGCAAAACTCTGAAATTCAATAGAAACTCGCATCAGAAGCCTTACAGAAAGATACTCAAACGAGAAATGTAAAGATACACAATTGGAATAGTAAAGATACGCAAACGATGTAAAGATACACAATTGGAATAGTAAAGATACGCAAACTATGTAAAGATACTCAGTTTGAAAGAAACACACTCCCACACTTGCAAAACTCTCAAATTCAATAGAAACTCGCATCAGAAAGCCTTACAGAAAGATACGCAAACGAGAAATGAAAAGAGACACAATTGGAATAGTAAAGATACGCAAACGATGTAAAGATACACAATTGGAATAGTAAACATACGCAAACGATGTAAAGATACACAATTGGAATAGTAAAGATACGCAAACGATGTAAAGATACTCAGTTTGAAAGAAACACACTTACAATTGGAATAGTAAAGATACGCAAACGATATAAAGATACTCAGTTTGAAAGAAACACACTCCCACACTTGTAAAACTCTGAAATTCAATAGAAACTCGCATCAGAAAGCCTTACAGAAAGATAATGAAACGAGAAATGAAAAGATACACTGTTGGAATAGTAAAGATACGCAAACGATGTAAAGATACACAATTGGAATAGTAAAGATACGCAAACGATGTAAAGATACTCAGTTTGAAAAAAACACACTCCCACACTTGCAAAACTCTGAAATTCAATAGAAACTCGCATCAGAAGCCTTACAGAAAGATACTCAAACGAGAAATGAAAAGATACACAATTGGAATAGTAAAGATACGCAAACAATGTAAAGATACTCAGTTTGAAAGAAACACACTCCCACACTTGCAAAACTCTCAAATACAATAGAAACTCGCATCAGAAGCCTTACAGAAAGATACTCAAACGAGAAATGAAAAGATACACAATTGGAATAGTAAAGATACGCAAACGATGTAAAGATACACAATTGGAATAGTAAAGATACACAAACGATGTAAAGATAGTCAGTTTGAAAGAAACACACTCCCCTACTTGCAAAACTCTCAAATACAATAGAAACTCGCATCAGAAGCCTTACAGAAAGATACTCAAACGAGAAATCAAAAGATACACAATTGGAATAGTAAAGATACGCAAACGATGTAAAGATACACAATTGGAATAGTAAACATACGCAAACGATGTAAAGATACACAATTGGAATAGTAAAGATACGCAAACGATGTAAAGATACTCAGTTTGAAAGAAACACACTCCCACACTTGCAAAACTCTCAAATACAATAGAAACTCGCATCAGAAGCCTTACAGAAAGATACTCATACGAGAAATGAAAAGATACACAATTGGAATAGTAAAGATACGCAAACGATGTAAAGATACACAATTGGAATAGTAAAGATACGCAAACGATGTAATGATACTCAGTTTGAAAGAAACACACTCCCACACTTGCAAAACTCTCAAATACAATAGAAACTCGCATCCGAAGCGTTACAGAAAGATACTCAAACGAGAAATGAAAAGATACACAATTGGAATAGTAAAGATACGCAAACGATGTAAAGATACACAATTCGAATAGTAAAGATACGCAAACGATGTAAAGATACTCAGTTTGAAAGAAACACACTCCCACACTTGCAAAACTCTCAAATTAAATAGAAACTCGCATCAGAAAGCCTTACAGAAAGATACTCAAACGAGAAATGAAAAGATACACAATTGGAATAGTAAAGATACGCAAACGATGTAAAGATACACAATTGGAATAGTAAAGATACGCAAACGATGTAAAGATACTCAGTTTGAAAAAAACTCACTCCCACACTTGCAAAACTCTGAAATTCAATAGAAACTCGCATCAGAAGCCTTACAGAAAGATACTCAAACGAGAAATGAAAAGATACACAATTGGAATAGTAAAGATACGCAAACAATGTAAAGATACTCAGTTTGAAAGAAACACACTCCCACACTTGCAAAACTCTCAAATACAATAGAAACTCGCATCAGAAGCCTTACAGAAAGATACTCAAACGAGAAATGAAAAGATACACAATTGGAATAGTAAAGATACGCAAACGATGTAAAGATACACAATTGGAATAGTAAAGATACACAAACGATGTAAAGATAGTCAGTTTGAAAGAAACACACTCCCCTACTTGCAAAACTCTCAAATACAATAGAAACTCGCATCAGAAGCCTTACAGAAAGATACTCAAACGAGAAATCAAAAGATACACAATTGGAATAGTAAAGATACGCAAACGATATAAAGATACACAATTGGAATAGTAAACATACGCAAACGATGTAAAGATACACAATTGGAATAGTAAAGATACGCAAACGATGTAAAGATACTCAGTTTGAAAGAAACACACTCCCACACTTGCAAAACTCTCAAATACAATAGAAACTCGCATCAGAAGCCTTACAGAAAGATACTCATACGAGAAATGAAAAGATACACAATTGGAATAGTAAAGATACGCAAACGATGTAAAGATACACAATTGGAATAGTAAAGATACGCAAACTATGTAAAGATACTCAGTTTGAAAGAAACACACTCCCACACTTGCAAAACTCTCAAATTCAATAGAAACTCGCATCAGAAAGCCTTACAGAAAGATACGCAAACGAGAAATGAAAAGAGACACAATTGGAATAGTAAAGATACGCAAACGATGTAAAGATACACAATTGGAATAGTAAACATACGCAAACGATGTAAAGATACACAATTGGAATAGTAAAGATACGCAAACGATGTAAAGATACTCAGTTTGAAAGAAACACACTTACAATTGGAATAGTAAAGATACGCAAACGATGTAAAGATACTCAGTTTGAAAGAACCACACTCCCACACTTGTAAAACTCTGAAATTCAATAGAAACTCGCATCAGAAAGCCTTACAGAAAGATACTCAAACGAGAAATGAAAAGATACACTATTGGAATAGTAAAGATACGCAAACGATGTAAAGATACACAATTGGAATAGTAAAGATACGCAAACGATGTAAAGATACTCAGTTTGAAAGAAACACACTCCCACACTTGCAAAACTCTCAAATACAATAGAAACTCGCATCCGAAGCGTTACAGAAAGATACTCAAACGAGAAATGAAAAGATACACAATTGGAATAGTAAAGATACGCAAACAATGTAAAGATACACAATTGGAATAGTAAAGATACGCAAACTATGTAAAGATACTCAGTTTGAAAGAAACACACTCCCACACTTGCAAAACTCTCAAATTCAATAGAAACTCGCATCAGAAAGCCTTACAGAAAGATACGCAAACGAGAAATGAAAAGAGACACAATTGGAATAGTAAAGATACGCAAACGATGTAAAGATACACAATTGGAATAGTAAACATACGCAAACGATGTAAAGATACACAATTGGAATAGTAAAGATACGCAAACGATGTAAAGATACTCAGTTTGAAAGAAACACACTTACAATTGGAATAGTAAAGATACGCAAACGATGTAAAGATACTCAGTTTGAAAGAAACACACTCCCACACTTGTAAAACTCTGAAATTCAATAGAAACTCGCATCAGAAAGCCTTACAGAAAGATACTCAAACGAGAAATGAAAAGATACACTATTGGAATAGTAAAGATACGCAAACGATGTAAAGATACACAATTGGAATAGTAAAGATACGCAAACGATGTACAGATACTCAGTTTGAAAAAAACACACTCCCACACTTGCAAAACTCTGAAATTCAATAGAAACTCGCATCAGAAGCCTTACAGAAAGATACTCAAACGAGAAATGAAAAGATACACAATTGGAATAGTAAAGATACGCAAACAATGTAAAGATACACAATTGGAATAGTAAAGATACGCAAACTATGTAAAGATACTCAGTTTGAAAGAAACACACTCCCACACTTGCAAAACTCTCAAATTCAATAGAAACTCGCATCAGAAAGCCTTACAGAAAGATACGCAAACGAGAAATGAAAAGAGACACAATTGGAATAGTAAAGATACGCAAACGATGTAAAGATACACAATTGGAATAGTAAACATACGCAAACGATGTAAAGATACACAATTGGAATAGTAAAGATACGCAAACGATGTAAAGATACTCAGTTTGAAAGAAACACACTTACAATTGGAATAGTAAAGATACGCAAACGATGTAAAGATACTCAGTTTGAAAGAAACACACTCCCACACTTGTAAAACTCTGAAATTCAATAGAAACTCGCATCAGAAAGCCTTACAGAAAGATACTGAAACGAGAAATGAAAAGATACACTATTGGAATAGTAAAGATACGCAAACGATGTAAAGATACACAATTGGAATAGTAAAGATACGCAAACGATGTAAAGATACTCAGTTTGAAAAAAACTCACTCCCACACTTGCAAAACTCTGAAATTCAATAGAAACTCGCATCAGAAGCCTTACAGAAAGATACTCAAACGAGAAATGAAAAGATACACAATTGGAATAGTAAAGATACGCAAACAATGTAAAGATACTCAGTTTGAAAGAAACACACTCCCACACTTGCAAAACTCTCAAATACAATAGAAACTCGCATCAGAAGCCTTACAGAAAGATACTCAAACGAGAAATGAAAAGATACACAATTGGAATAGTAAAGATACGCAAACGATGTAAAGATACACAATTGGAATAGTAAAGATACGCAAACGATGTAAAGATAGTCAGTTTGAAAGAAACACACTCCCCTACTTGCAAAACTCTCAAATACAATAGAAACTCGCATCAGAAGCCTTACAGAAAGATACTCAAACGAGAAATCAAAAGATACACAATTGGAATAGTAAAGATACGCAAACGATGTAAAGATACACAATTGGAATAGTAAACATACGCAAACGATGTAAAGATACACAATTGGAATAGTAAAGATACGCAAACGATGTAAAGATACTCAGTTTGAAAGAAACACACTCCCACACTTGCAAAACTCTCAAATACAATAGAAACTCGCATCAGAAGCCTTACAGAAAGATACTCAAACGAGAAATGAAAAGATACACAATTGGAATAGTAAAGATACGCAAACGATGTAAAGATACACAATTGGAATAGTAAAGATACGCAAACTATGTAAAGATACTCAGTTTGAAAGAAACACACTCCCACACTTGCAAAACTCTCAAATTCAATAGAAACTCGCATCAGAAAGCCTTACAGAAAGATACGCAAACGAGAAATGAAAAGAGACACAATTGGAATAGTAAAGATACGCAAACGATGTAAAGATACACAATTGGAATAGTAAACATACGCAAACGATGTAAAGATACACAATTGGAATAGTAAAGATACGCAAACGATGTAAAGATACTCAGTTTGAAAGAAACACACTTACAATTGGAATAGTAAAGATACGCAAACGATGTAAAGATACTCAGTTTGAAAGAAACACACTCCCACACTTGTAAAACTCTGAAATTCAATAGAAACTCGCATCAGAAAGCCTTACAGAAAGATACTCAAACGAGAAATGAAAAGATACACAATTGGAATAGTAAAGATACGCAAACGATGTAAAGATACACAATTGGAATAGTAAAGATACGCAAACGATGTAATGATACTCAGTTTGAAAGAAACACACTCCCACACTTGCAAAACTCTCAAATACAATAGAAACTCGCATCCGAAGCGTTACAGAAAGATACTCAAACGAGAAATGAAAAGATACACAATTGGAATAGTAAAGATACGCAAACGATGTAAAGATACACAATTCGAATAGTAAAGATACGCAAACGATGTAAAGATACTCAGTTTGAAAGAAACACACTCCCACACTTGCAAAACTCTCAAATTAAATAGAAACTCGCATCAGAAAGCCTTACAGAAAGATACTCAAACGAGAAATGAAAAGATACACAATTGGAATAGTAAAGATACGCAAACGATGTAAAGATACACAATTGGAATAGTAAAGATACGCAAACGATGTAAAGATACTCAGTTTGAAAAAAACTCACTCCCACACTTGCAAAACTCTGAAATTCAATAGAAACTCGCATCAGAAGCCTTACAGAAAGATACTCAAACGAGAAATGAAAAGATACACAATTGGAATAGTAAAGATACGCAAACAATGTAAAGATACTCAGTTTGAAAGAAACACACTCCCACACTTGCAAAACTCTCAAATACAATAGAAACTCGCATCAGAAGCCTTACAGAAAGATACTCAAACGAGAAATGAAAAGATACACAATTGGAATAGTAAAGATACGCAAACGATGTAAAGATACACAATTGGAATAGTAAAGATACACAAACGATGTAAAGATAGTCAGTTTGAAAGAAACACACTCCCCTACTTGCAAAACTCTCAAATACAATAGAAACTCGCATCAGAAGCCTTACAGAAAGATACTCAAACGAGAAATCAAAAGATACACAATTGGAATAGTAAAGATACGCAAACGATATAAAGATACACAATTGGAATAGTAAACATACGCAAACGATGTAAAGATACACAATTGGAATAGTAAAGATACGCAAACGATGTAAAGATACTCAGTTTGAAAGAAACACACTCCCACACTTGCAAAACTCTCAAATACAATAGAAACTCGCATCAGAAGCCTTACAGAAAGATACTCATACGAGAAATGAAAAGATACACAATTGGAATAGTAAAGATACGCAAACGATGTAAAGATACACAATTGGAATAGTAAAGATACGCAAACTATGTAAAGATACTCAGTTTGAAAGAAACACACTCCCACACTTGCAAAACTCTCAAATTCAATAGAAACTCGCATCAGAAAGCCTTACAGAAAGATACGCAAACGAGAAATGAAAAGAGACACAATTGGAATAGTAAAGATACGCAAACGATGTAAAGATACACAATTGGAATAGTAAACATACGCAAACGATGTAAAGATACACAATTGGAATAGTAAAGATACGCAAACGATGTAAAGATACTCAGTTTGAAAGAAACACACTTACAATTGGAATAGTAAAGATACGCAAACGATGTAAAGATACTCAGTTTGAAAGAAACACACTTACAATTGGAATAGTAAAGATACGCAAACGATGTAAAGATACTCAGTTTGAAAGAAACACACTCCCACACTTGTAAAACTCTGAAATTCAATAGAAACTCGCATCAGAAAGCCTTACAGAAAGATACTCAAACGAGAAATGAAAAGATACACAATTGGAATAGTAAAGATACGCAAACGATGTAAAGATACACAATTGGAATAGTAAAGATACGCAAACGATGTAATGATACTCAGTTTGAAAGAAACACACTCCCACACTTGCAAAACTCTCAAATACAATAGAAACTCGCATCCGAAGCGTTACAGAAAGATACTCAAACGAGAAATGAAAAGATACACAATTGGAATAGTAAAGATACGCAAACGATGTAAAGATACACAATTGGAATAGTAAAGATACGCAAACGATGTAAAGATACTCAGTTTGAAAGAAACACACTCCCACACTTGCAAAACTCTCAAATTAAATAGAAACTCGCATCAGAAAGCCTTACAGAAAGATACTCAAACGAGAAATGAAAAGATACACAATTGGAATAGTAAAGATACGCAAACGATGTAAAGATACACAATTGGAATAGTAAAGATACGCAAACGATGTAAAGATACTCAGTTTGAAAAAAACTCACTCCCACACTTGCAAAACTCTGAAATTCAATAGAAACTCGCATCAGAAGCCTTACAGAAAGATACTCAAACGAGAAATGAAAAGATACACAATTGGAATAGTAAAGATACGCAAACAATGTAAAGATACTCAGTTTGAAAGAAACACACTCCCACACTTGCAAAACTCTCAAATACAATAGAAACTCGCATCAGAAGCCTTACAGAAAGATACTCAAACGAGAAATGAAAAGATACACAATTGGAATAGTAAAGATACGCAAACGATGTAAAGATACACAATTGGAATAGTAAAGATACACAAACGATGTAAAGATAGTCAGTTTGAAAGAAACACACTCCCCTACTTGCAAAACTCTCAAATACAATAGAAACTCGCATCAGAAGCCTTACAGAAAGATACTCAAACGAGAAATCAAAAGATACACAATTGGAATAGTAAAGATACGCAAACGATATAAAGATACACAATTGGAATAGTAAACATACGCAAACGATGTAAAGATACACAATTGGAATAGTAAAGATACGCAAACGATGTAAAGATACTCAGTTTGAAAGAAACACACTCCCACACTTGCAAAACTCTCAAATACAATAGAAACTCGCATCAGAAGCCTTACAGAAAGATACTCATACGAGAAATGAAAAGATACACAATTGGAATAGTAAAGATACGCAAACGATGTAAAGATACACAATTGGAATAGTAAAGATACGCAAACTATGTAAAGATACTCAGTTTGAAAGAAACACACTCCCACACTTGCAAAACTCTCAAATTCAATAGAAACTCGCATCAGAAAGCCTTACAGAAAGATACGCAAACGAGAAATGAAAAGAGACACAATTGGAATAGTAAAGATACGCAAACGATGTAAAGATACACAATTGGAATAGTAAACATACGCAAACGATGTAAAGATACACAATTGGAATAGTAAAGATACGCAAACGATGTAAAGATACTCAGTTTGAAAGAAACACACTTACAATTGGAATAGTAAAGATACGCAAACGATGTAAAGATACTCAGTTTGAAAGAAACACACTTACAATTGGAATAGTAAAGATACGCAAACGATGTAAAGATACTCAGTTTGAAAGAAACACACTCCCACACTTGTAAAACTCTGAAATTCAATAGAAACTCGCATCAGAAAGCCTTACAGAAAGATACTGAAACGAGAAATGAAAAGATACACTATTGGAATAGTAAAGATACGCAAACGATGTAAAGATACACAATTGGAATAGTAAAGATACGCAAACTATGTAAAGATACTCAGTTTGAAAGAAACACACTCCCACACTTGCAAAACTCTCAAATTCAATAGAAACTCGCATCAGAAAGCCTTACAGAAAGATACGCAAACGAGAAATGAAAAGAGACACAATTGGAATAGTAAAGATACGCAAACGATGTAAAGATACACAATTGGAATAGTAAACATACGCAAACGATGTAAAGATACACAATTGGAATAGTAAAGATACGCAAACGATGTAAAGATACTCAGTTTGAAAGAAACACACTTACAATTGGAATAGTAAACATACGCAAACGATGTAAAGATACTCAGTTTGAAAGAACCACACTCCCACACTTGTAAAACTCTGAAATTCAATAGAAACTCGCATCAGAAAGCCTTACAGAAAGATACTCAAACGAGAAATGAAAAGATACACTATTGGAATAGTAAAGATACGCAAACGATGTAAAGATACACAATTGGAATAGTAAAGATACGCAAACGATGTAATGATACTCAGTTTGAAAGAAACACACTCCCACACTTGCAAAACTCTCAAATACAATAGAAACTCGCATCCGAAGCGTTACAGAAAGATACTCAAACGAGAAATGAAAAGATACACAATTGGAATAGTAAAGATACGCAAACAATGTAAAGATACACAATTGGAATAGTAAAGATACGCAAACTATGTAAAGATACTCAGTTTGAAAGAAACGCACTCCCACACTTGCAAAACTCTCAAATTCAATAGAAACTCGCATCAGAAAGCCTTACAGAAAGATACGCAAACGAGAAATGAAAAGAGACACAATTGGAATAGTAAAGATACGCAAACGATGTAAAGATACACAATTGGAATAGTAAACATACGCAAACGATGTAAAGATACACAATTGGAATAGTAAAGATACGCAAACGATGTAAAGATACTCAGTTTGAAAGAAACACACTTACAATTGGAATAGTAAAGATACGCAAACGATGTAAAGATACTCAGTTTGAAAGAAACACACTCCCACACTTGTAAAACTCTGAAATTCAATAGAAACTCGCATCAGAAAGCCTTACAGAAAGATACTCAAACGAGAAATGAAAAGATACACTATTGGAATAGTAAAGATACGCAAACGATGTAAAGATACACAATTGGAATAGTAAAGATACGCAAACGATGTAAAGATACTCAGTTTGAAAAAAACACACTCCCACACTTGCAAAACTCTGAAATTCAATAGAAACTCGCATCAGAAGCCTTACAGAAAGATACTCAAACGAGAAATGAAAAGATACACAATTGGAATAGTAAAGATACGCAAACAATGTAAAGATACACAATTGGAATAGTAAAGATACGCAAACTATGTAAAGATACTCAGTTTGAAAGAAACACACTCCCACACTTGCAAAACTCTCAAATTCAATAGAAACTCGCATCAGAAAGCCTTACAGAAAGATACGCAAACGAGAAATGAAAAGAGACACAATTGGAATAGTAAAGATACGCAAACGATGTAAAGATACACAATTGGAATAGTAAACATACGCAAACGATGTAAAGATACACAATTGGAATAGTAAAGATACGCAAACGATGTAAAGATACTCAGTTTGAAAGAAACACACTTACAATTGGAATAGTAAAGATACGCAAACGATGTAAAGATACTCAGTTTGAAAGAAACACACTCCCACACTTGTAAAACTCTGAAATTCAATAGAAACTCGCATCAGAAAGCCTTACAGAAAGATACTGAAACGAGAAATGAAAAGATACACTATTGGAATAGTAAAGATACGCAAACGATGTAAAGATACACAATTGGAATAGTAAAGATACGCAAACGATGTAAAGATACTCAGTTTGAAAAAAACTCACTCCCACACTTGCAAAACTCTGAAATTCAATAGAAACTCGCATCAGAAGCCTTACAGAAAGATACTCAAACGAGAAATGAAAAGATACACAATTGGAATAGTAAAGATACGCAAACAATGTAAAGATACTCAGTTTGAAAGAAACACACTCCCACACTTGCAAAACTCTCAAATACAATAGAAACTCGCATCAGAAGCCTTACAGAAAGATACTCAAACGAGAAATGAAAAGATACACAATTGGAATAGTAAAGATACGCAAACGATGTAAAGATACACAATTGGAATAGTAAAGATACGCAAACGATGTAAAGATAGTCAGTTTGAAAGAAACACACTCCCCTACTTGCAAAACTCTCAAATACAATAGAAACTCGCATCAGAAGCCTTACAGAAAGATACTCAAACGAGAAATCAAAAGATACACAATTGGAATAGTAAAGATACGCAAACGATGTAAAGATACACAATTGGAATAGTAAACATACGCAAACGATGTAAAGATACACAATTGGAATAGTAAAGATACGCAAACGATGTAAAGATACTCAGTTTGAAAGAAACACACTCCCACACTTGCAAAACTCTCAAATACAATAGAAACTCGCATCAGAAGCCTTACAGAAAGATACTCATACGAGAAATGAAAAGATACACAATTGGAATAGTAAAGATACGCAAACGATGTAAAGATACACAATTGGAATAGTAAAGATACGCAAACTATGTAAAGATACTCAGTTTGAAAGAAACACACTCCCACACTTGCAAAACTCTCAAATTCAATAGAAACTCGCATCAGAAAGCCTTACAGAAAGATACGCAAACGAGAAATGAAAAGAGACACAATTGGAATAGTAAAGATACGCAAACGATGTAAAGATACACAATTGGAATAGTAAACATACGCAAACGATGTAAAGATACACAATTGGAATAGTAAAGATACGCAAACGATGTAAAGATACTCAGTTTGAAAGAAACACACTTACAATTGGAATAGTAAAGATACGCAAACGATGTAAAGATACTCAGTTTGAAAGAAACACACTCCCACACTTGTAAAACTCTGAAATTCAATAGAAACTCGCATCAGAAAGCCTTACAGAAAGATACTCAAACGAGAAATGAAAAGATACACAATTGGAATAGTAAAGATACGCAAACGATGTAAAGATACACAATTGGAATAGTAAAGATACGCAAACGATGTAATGATACTCAGTTTGAAAGAAACACACTCCCACACTTGCAAAACTCTCAAATACAATAGAAACTCGCATCCGAAGCGTTACAGAAAGATACTCAAACGAGAAATGAAAAGATACACAATTGGAATAGTAAAGATACGCAAACGATGTAAAGATACACAATTCGAATAGTAAAGATACGCAAACGATGTAAAGATACTCAGTTTGAAAGAAACACACTCCCACACTTGCAAAACTCTCAAATTAAATAGAAACTCGCATCAGAAAGCCTTACAGAAAGATACTCAAACGAGAAATGAAAAGATACACAATTGGAATAGTAAAGATACGCAAACGATGTAAAGATACACAATTGGAATAGTAAAGATACGCAAACGATGTAAAGATACTCAGTTTGAAAAAAACTCACTCCCACACTTGCAAAACTCTGAAATTCAATAGAAACTCGCATCAGAAGCCTTACAGAAAGATACTCAAACGAGAAATGAAAAGATACACAATTGGAATAGTAAAGATACGCAAACAATGTAAAGATACTCAGTTTGAAAGAAACACACTCCCACACTTGCAAAACTCTCAAATACAATAGAAACTCGCATCAGAAGCCTTACAGAAAGATACTCAAACGAGAAATGAAAAGATACACAATTGGAATAGTAAAGATACGCAAACGATGTAAAGATACACAATTGGAATAGTAAAGATACGCAAACGATGTAAAGATAGTCAGTTTGAAAGAAACACACTCCCCTACTTGCAAAACTCTCAAATACAATAGAAACTCGCATCAGAAGCCTTACAGAAAGATACTCAAACGAGAAATCAAAAGATACACAATTGGAATAGTAAAGATACGCAAACGATGTAAAGATACACAATTGGAATAGTAAACATACGCAAACGATGTAAAGATACACAATTGGAATAGTAAAGATACGCAAACGATGTAAAGATACTCAGTTTGAAAGAAACACACTCCCACACTTGCAAAACTCTCAAATACAATAGAAACTCGCATCAGAAGCCTTACAGAAAGATACTCATACGAGAAATGAAAAGATACACAATTGGAATAGTAAAGATACGCAAACGATGTAAAGATACACAATTGGAATAGTAAAGATACGCAAACTATGTAAAGATACTCAGTTTGAAAGAAACACACTCCCACACTTGCAAAACTCTCAAATTCAATAGAAACTCGCATCAGAAAGCCTTACAGAAAGATACTCAAACGAGAAATGAAAAGAGACACAATTGGAATAGTAAAGATACGCAAACGATGTAAAGATACACAATTGGAATAGTAAACATACGCAAACGATGTAAAGATACACAATTGGAATAGTAAAGATACGCAAACGATGTAAAGATACTCAGTTTGAAAGAAACACACTTACAATTGGAATAGTAAAGATACGCAAACGATGTAAAGATACTCAGTTTGAAAGAACCACACTCCCACACTTGTAAAACTCTGAAATTCAATAGAAACTCGCATCAGAAAGCCTTACAGAAAGATACTCAAACGAGAAATGAAAAGATACACTATTGGAATAGTAAAGATACGCAAACGATGTAAAGATACACAATTGGAATAGTAAAGATACGCAAACGATGTAATGATACTCAGTTTGAAAGAAACACACTCCCACACTTGCAAAACTCTCAAATACAATAGAAACTCGCATCCGAAGCGTTACAGAAAGATACTCAAACGAGAAATGAAAAGATACACAATTGGAATAGTAAAGATACGCAAACAATGTAAAGATACACAATTGGAATAGTAAAGATACGCAAACGATGTAAAGATACTCAGTTTGAAAGAAACACACTCCCACACTTGCAAAACTCTCAAATTCAATAGAAACTCGCATCAGAAAGCCTTACAGAAAGATACGCAAACGAGAAATGAAAAGAGACACAATTGGAATAGTAAAGATACGCAAACGATGTAAAGATACACAATTGGAATAGTAAACATACGCAAACGATGTAAAGATACACAATTGGAATAGTAAAGATACGCAAACGATGTAAAGATACTCAGTTTGAAAGAAACACACTTACAATTGGAATAGTAAAGATACGCAAACGATGTAAAGATACTCAGTTTGAAAGAAACACACTCCCACACTTGTAAAACTCTGAAATTCAATAGAAACTCGCATCAGAAAGCCTTACAGAAAGATACTCAAACGAGAAATGAAAAGATACACAATTGGAATAGTAAAGATACGCAAACGATGTAAAGATACACAATTGGAATAGTAAAGATACGCAAACGATGTAAAGATACTCAGTTTGAAAAAAACACACTCCCACACTTGCAAAACTCTGAAATTCAATAGAAACTCGCATCAGAAGCCTTACAGAAAGATACTCAAACGAGAAATGAAAAGATACACAATTGGAATAGTAAAGATACGCAAACAATGTAAAGATACTCAGTTTGAAAGAAACACACTCCCACACTTGCAAAAACTCTCAAATACAATACAAACTCGCATCAGAAGCCTTACAGAAAGATACTCAAACGAGAAATGAAAAGATACACTATTGGAATAGTAAAGATACGCAAACGATGTAAAGATACACAATTGGAATAGTAAAGATACGCAAACGATGTAAAGATACTCAGTTTGAAAAAAACACACTCCCACACTTGCAAAACTCTGAAATTCAATAGAAACTCGCATCAGAAGCCTTACAGAAAGATACTCAAACGAGAAATGAAAAGATACACAATTGGAATAGTAAAGATACGCAAACAATGTAAAGATACACAATTGGAATAGTAAAGATACGCAAACTATGTAAAGATACTCAGTTTGAAAGAAACACACTCCCACACTTGCAAAACTCTCAAATACAATAGAAACTCGCATCAGAAGCCTTACAGAAAGATACTCATACGAGAAATGAAAAGATACACAATTGGAATAGTAAAGATACGCAAACGATGTAAAGATACACAATTGGAATAGTAAAGATACGCAAACTATGTAAAGATACTCAGTTTGAAAGAAACACACTCCCACACTTGCAAAACTCTCAAATTCAATAGAAACTCGCATCAGAAAGCCTTACAGAAAGATACGCAAACGAGAAATGAAAAGAGACACAATTGGAATAGTAAAGATACGCAAACGATGTAAAGATACACAATTGGAATAGTAAACATACGCAAACGATGTAAAGATACACAATTGGAATAGTAAAGATACGCAAACGATGTAAAGATACTCAGTTTGAAAGAAACACATTTACAATTGGAATAGTAAAGATACGCAAACGATGTAAAGATACTCAGTTTGAAAGAAACACACTCCCACACTTGTAAAACTCTGAAATTCAATAGAAACTCGCATCAGAAAGCCTTACAGAAAGATACTCAAACGAGAAATGAAAAGATACACTATTGGAATAGTAAAGATACGCAAACGATGTAAAGATACACAATTGGAATAGTAAAGATACGCAAACGATGTAATGATACTCAGTTTGAAAGAAACACACTCCCACACTTGCAAAACTCTCAAATACAATAGAAACTCGCATCCGAAGCGTTACAGAAAGATACTCAAACGAGAAATGAAAAGATACACAATTGGAATAGTAAAGATACGCAAACGATGTAAAGATACACAATTCGAATAGTAAAGATACGCAAACGATGTAAAGATACTCAGTTTGAAAGAAACACACTCCCACACTTGCAAAACTCTCAAATTAAATAGAAACTCGCATCAGAAAGCCTTACAGAAAGATACTCAAACGAG
Organism: Argentina anserina; assembly: GCF_933775445.1. Classification (NCBI taxonomy): domain Eukaryota; kingdom Viridiplantae; phylum Streptophyta; class Magnoliopsida; order Rosales; family Rosaceae; genus Argentina; species Argentina anserina. Next base: position 96,982 of record NW_026089463.1, read on the forward strand.
AAATGAAAAGATACACAATTGGAATAGTAAAGATACGCAAACGATGTAAAGATACACAATTGGAATAGTAAAGATACGCAAACGATGTAAAGATACTCAGTTTGAAAAAAACACACTCCCACACTTGCAAAACTCTGAAATTCAATAGAAACTCGCATCAGAAGCCTTACAGAAAGATACTCAAACGAGAAATGAAAAGATACACAATTGGAATAGTAAAGATACGCAAACAATGTAAAGATACTCAGTTTGAAAGAAACACACTCCCACACTTGCAAAAACTCTCAAATACAATACAAACTCGCATCAGAAGCCTTACAGAAAGATACTTAAACGAGAAATGAAAAGATACACTATTGGAATAGTAAAGATACGCAAACGATGTAAAGATACACAATTGGAATAGTAAAGATACGCAAACGATGTAAAGATACTCAGTTTGAAAAAAACACACTCCCACACTTGCAAAACTCTGAAATTCAATAGAAACTCGCATCAGAAGCCTTACAGAAAGATACTCAAACGAGAAATGAAAAGATACACAATTGGAATAGTAAAGATACGCAAACGATGTAAAGATACACAATTGGAATAGTAAAGATACGCAAACTATGTAAAGATACTCAGTTTGAAAGAAACACACTCCCACACTTGCAAAACTCTCAAATACAATAGAAACTCGCATCAGAAGCCTTACAGAAAGATACTCATACGAGAAATGAAAAGATACACAATTGGAATAGTAAAGATACGCAAACGATGTAAAGATACACAATTGGAATAGTAAAGATACGCAAACTATGTAAAGATACTCAGTTTGAAAGAAACACACTCCCACACTTGCAAAACTCTCAAATTCAATAGAAACTCGCATCAGAAAGCCTTACAGAAAGATACGCAAACGAGAAATGAAAAGAGACACAATTGGAATAGTAAAGATACGCAAACGATGTAAAGATACACAATTGGAATAGTAAACATACGCAAACGATGTAAAGATACACAATTGGAATAGTAAAGATACGCAAACGATGTAAAGATACTCAGTTTGAAAGAAACACATTTACAATTGGAATAGTAAAGATACGCAAACGATGTAAAGATACTCAGTTTGAAAGAAACACACTCCCACACTTGTAAAACTCTGAAATTCAATAGAAACTCGCATCAGAAAGCCTTACAGAAAGATACTCAAACGAGAAATGAAAAGATACACTATTGGAATAGTAAAGATACGCAAACGATGTAAAGATACACAATTGGAATAGTAAAGATACGCAAACGATGTAATGATACTCAGTTTGAAAGAAACACACTCCCACACTTGCAAAACTCTCAAATACAATAGAAACTCGCATCCGAAGCGTTACAGAAAGATACTCAAACGAGAAATGAAAAGATACACAATTGGAATAGTAAAGATACGCAAACGATGTAAAGATACACAATTCGAATAGTAAAGATACGCAAACGATGTAAAGATACTCAGTTTGAAAGAAACACACTCCCACACTTGCAAAACTCTCAAATTAAATAGAAACTCGCATCAGAAAGCCTTACAGAAAGATACTCAAACGAGAAATGAAAAGATACACAATTGGAATAGTAAAGATACGCAAACGATGTAAAGATACACAATTGGAATAGTAAAGATACGCAAACGATGTAAAGATACTCAGTTTGAAAAAAACTCACTCCCACACTTGCAAAACTCTGAAATTCAATAGAAACTCGCATCAGAAGCCTTACAGAAAGATACTCAAACGAGAAATGAAAAGATACACAATTGGAATAGTAAAGATACGCAAACAATGTAAAGATACTCAGTTTGAAAGAAACACACTCCCACACTTGCAAAACTCTCAAATACAATAGAAACTCGCATCAGAAGCCTTACAGAAAGATACTCAAACGAGAAATGAAAAGATACACAATTGGAATAGTAAAGATACGCAAACGATGTAAAGATACACAATTGGAATAGTAAAGATACACAAACGATGTAAAGATAGTCAGTTTGAAAGAAACACACTCCCCTACTTGCAAAACTCTCAAATACAATAGAAACTCGCATCAGAAGCCTTACAGAAAGATACTCAAACGAGAAATGAAAAGATACACAATTGGAATAGTAAAGATACGCAAACGATGTAAAGATACACAATTGGAATAGTAAACATACGCAAACGATGTAAAGATACACAATTGGAATAGTAAAGATACGCAAACGATGTAAAGATACTCAGTTTGAAAGAAACACACTCCCACACTTGCAAAACTCTCAAATACAATAGAAACTCGCATCAGAAGCCTTACAGAAAGATACTCATACGAGAAATGAAAAGATACACAATTGGAATAGTAAAGATACGCAAACGATGTAAAGATACACAATTGGAATAGTAAAGATACGCAAACTATGTAAAGATACTCAGTTTGAAAGAAACACACTCCCACACTTGCAAAACTCTCAAATTCAATAGAAACTCGCATCAGAAAGCCTTACAGAAAGATACGCAAACGAGAAATGAAAAGAGACACAATTGGAATAGTAAAGATACGCAAACGATGTAAAGATACACAATTGGAATAGTAAACATACGCAAACGATGTAAAGATACACAATTGGAATAGTAAAGATACGCAAACGATGTAAAGATACTCAGTTTGAAAGAAACACACTTACAATTGGAATAGTAAAGATACGCAAACGATGTAAAGATACTCAGTTTGAAAGAACCACACTCCCACACTTGTAAAACTCTGAAATTCAATAGAAACTCGCATCAGAAAGCCTTACAGAAAGATACTCAAACGAGAAATGAAAAGATACACTATTGGAATAGTAAAGATACGCAAACGATGTAAAGATACACAATTGGAATAGTAAAGATACGCAAACGATGTAATGATACTCAGTTTGAAAGAAACACACTCCCACACTTGCAAAACTCTCAAATACAATAGAAACTCGCATCCGAAGCGTTACAGAAAGATACTCAAACGAGAAATGAAAAGATACACAATTGGAATAGTAAAGATACGCAAACAATGTAAAGATACACAATTGGAATAGTAAAGATACGCAAACGATGTAAAGATACTCAGTTTGAAAGAAACACACTCCCACACTTGCAAAACTCTCAAATTCAATAGAAACTCGCATCAGAAAGCCTTACAGAAAGATACGCAAACGAGAAATGAAAAGAGACACAATTGGAATAGTAAAGATACGCAAACGATGTAAAGATACACAATTGGAATAGTAAACATACGCAAACGATGTAAAGATACACAATTGGAATAGTAAAGATACGCAAACGATGTAAAGATACTCAGTTTGAAAGAAACACACTTACAATTGGAATAGTAAAGATACGCAAACGATGTAAAGATACTCAGTTTGAAAGAAACACACTCCCACACTTGTAAAACTCTGAAATTCAATAGAAACTCGCATCAGAAAGCCTTACAGAAAGATACTCAAACGAGAAATGAAAAGATACACAATTGGAATAGTAAAGATACGCAAACGATGTAAAGATACACAATTGGAATAGTAAAGATACGCAAACGATGTAAAGATACTCAGTTTGAAAAAAACACACTCCCACACTTGCAAAACTCTGAAATTCAATAGAAACTCGCATCAGAAGCCTTACAGAAAGATACTCAAACGAGAAATGAAAAGATACACAATTGGAATAGTAAAGATACGCAAACAATGTAAAGATACTCAGTTTGAAAGAAACACACTCCCACACTTGCAAAAACTCTCAAATACAATACAAACTCGCATCAGAAGCCTTACAGAAAGATACTTAAACGAGAAATGAAAAGATACACTATTGGAATAGTAAAGATACGCAAACGATGTAAAGATACACAATTGGAATAGTAAAGATACGCAAACGATGTAAAGATACTCAGTTTGAAAAAAACTCACTCCCACACTTGCAAAACTCTGAAATTCAATAGAAACTCGCATCAGAAGCCTTACAGAAAGATACTCAAACGAGAAATGAAAAGATACACAATTGGAATAGTAAAGATACGCAAACAATGTAAAGATACACAATTGGAATAGTAAAGATACGCAAACTATGTAAAGATACTCAGTTTGAAAGAAACACACTCCCACACTTGCAAAACTCTCAAATACAATAGAAACTCGCATCAGAAGCCTTACAGAAAGATACTCATACGAGAAATGAAAAGATACACAATTGGAATAGTAAAGATACGCAAACGATGTAAAGATACACAATTGGAATAGTAAAGATACGCAAACTATGTAAAGATACTCAGTTTGAAAGAAACACACTCCCACACTTGCAAAACTCTCAAATTCAATAGAAACTCGCATCAGAAAGCCTTACAGAAAGATACGCAAACGAGAAATGAAAAGAGACACAATTGGAATAGTAAAGATACGCAAACGATGTAAAGATACACAATTGGAATAGTAAACATACGCAAACGATGTAAAGATACACAATTGGAATAGTAAAGATACGCAAACGATGTAAAGATACTCAGTTTGAAAGAAACACACTTACAATTGGAATAGTAAAGATACGCAAACGATGTAAAGATACTCAGTTTGAAAGAAACACACTCCCACACTTGTAAAACTCTGAAATTCAATAGAAACTCGCATCAGAAAGCCTTACAGAAAGATACTCAAACGAGAAATGAAAAGATACACAATTGGAATAGTAAAGATACGCAAACGATGTAAAGATACACAATTGGAATAGTAAAGATACGCAAACGATGTAATGATACTCAGTTTGAAAGAAACACACTCCCACACTTGCAAAACTCTCAAATACAATAGAAACTCGCATCCGAAGCGTTACAGAAAGATACTCAAACGAGAAATGAAAAGATACACAATTGGAATAGTAAAGATACGCAAACGATGTAAAGATACACAATTCGAATAGTAAAGATACGCAAACGATGTAAAGATACTCAGTTTGAAAGAAACACACTCCCACACTTGCAAAACTCTCAAATTAAATAGAAACTCGCATCAGAAAGCCTTACAGAAAGATACTCAAACGAGAAATGAAAAGATACACAATTGGAATAGTAAAGATACGCAAACGATGTAAAGATACACAATTGGAATAGTAAAGATACGCAAACGATGTAAAGATACTCAGTTTGAAAAAAACTCACTCCCACACTTGCAAAACTCTGAAATTCAATAGAAACTCGCATCAGAAGCCTTACAGAAAGATACTCAAACGAGAAATGAAAAGATACACAATTGGAATAGTAAAGATACGCAAACAATGTAAAGATACTCAGTTTGAAAGAAACACACTCCCACACTTGCAAAACTCTCAAATACAATAGAAACTCGCATCAGAAGCCTTACAGAAAGATACTCAAACGAGAAATGAAAAGATACACAATTGGAATAGTAAAGATACGCAAACGATGTAAAGATACACAATTGGAATAGTAAAGATACACAAACGATGTAAAGATAGTCAGTTTGAAAGAAACACACTCCCCTACTTGCAAAACTCTCAAATACAATAGAAACTCGCATCAGAAGCCTTACAGAAAGATACTCAAACGAGAAATCAAAAGATACACAATTGGAATAGTAAAGATACGCAAACGATGTAAAGATACACAATTGGAATAGTAAACATACGCAAACGATGTAAAGATACACAATTGGAATAGTAAAGATACGCAAACGATGTAAAGATACTCAGTTTGAAAGAAACACACTCCCACACTTGCAAAACTCTCAAATACAATAGAAACTCGCATCAGAAGCCTTACAGAAAGATACTCATACGAGAAATGAAAAGATACACAATTGGAATAGTAAAGATACGCAAACGATGTAAAGATACACAATTGGAATAGTAAAGATACGCAAACTATGTAAAGATACTCAGTTTGAAAGAAACACACTCCCACACTTGCAAAACTCTCAAATTCAATAGAAACTCGCATCAGAAAGCCTTACAGAAAGATACGCAAACGAGAAATGAAAAGAGACACAATTGGAATAGTAAAGATACGCAAACGATGTAAAGATACACAATTGGAATAGTAAACATACGCAAACGATGTAAAGATACACAATTGGAATAGTAAAGATACGCAAACGATGTAAAGATACTCAGTTTGAAAGAAACACACTTACAATTGGAATAGTAAAGATACGCAAACGATGTAAAGATACTCAGTTTGAAAGAACCACACTCCCACACTTGTAAAACTCTGAAATTCAATAGAAACTCGCATCAGAAAGCCTTACAGAAAGATACTCAAACGAGAAATGAAAAGATACACTATTGGAATAGTAAAGATACGCAAACGATGTAAAGATACACAATTGGAATAGTAAAGATACGCAAACGATGTAATGATACTCAGTTTGAAAGAAACACACTCCCACACTTGCAAAACTCTCAAATACAATAGAAACTCGCATCCGAAGCGTTACAGAAAGATACTCAAACGAGAAATGAAAAGATACACAATTGGAATAGTAAAGATACGCAAACAATGTAAAGATACACAATTGGAATAGTAAAGATACGCAAACGATGTAAAGATACTCAGTTTGAAAGAAACACACTCCCACACTTGCAAAACTCTCAAATTCAATAGAAACTCGCATCAGAAAGCCTTACAGAAAGATACGCAAACGAGAAATGAAAAGAGACACAATTGGAATAGTAAAGATACGCAAACGATGTAAAGATACACAATTGGAATAGTAAACATACGCAAACGATGTAAAGATACACAATTGGAATAGTAAAGATACGCAAACGATGTAAAGATACTCAGTTTGAAAGAAACACACTTACAATTGGAATAGTAAAGATACGCAAACGATGTAAAGATACTCAGTTTGAAAGAAACACACTCCCACACTTGTAAAACTCTGAAATTCAATAGAAACTCGCATCAGAAAGCCTTACAGAAAGATACTCAAACGAGAAATGAAAAGATACACTATTGGAATAGTAAAGATACGCAAACGATGTAAAGATACACAATTGGAATAGTAAAGATACGCAAACGATGTAAAGATACTCAGTTTGAAAAAAACACACTCCCACACTTGCAAAACTCTGAAATTCAATAGAAACTCGCATCAGAAGCCTTACAGAAAGATACTCAAACGAGAAATGAAAAGATACACAATTGGAATAGTAAAGATACGCAAACAATGTAAAGATACTCAGTTTGAAAGAAACACACTCCCACACTTGCAAAAACTCTCAAATACAATACAAACTCGCATCAGAAGCCTTACAGAAAGATACTTAAACGAGAAATGAAAAGATACACTATTGGAATAGTAAAGATACGCAAACGATGTAAAGATACACAATTGGAATAGTAAAGATACGCAAACGATGTAAAGATACTCAGTTTGAAAAAAACACACTCCCACACTTGCAAAACTCTGAAATTCAATAGAAACTCGCATCAGAAGCCTTACAGAAAGATACTCAAACGAGAAATGAAAAGATACACAATTGGAATAGTAAAGATACGCAAACAATGTAAAGATACACAATTGGAATAGTAAAGATACGCAAACTATGTAAAGATACTCAGTTTGAAAGAAACACACTCCCACACTTGCAAAACTCTCAAATACAATAGAAACTCGCATCAGAAGCCTTACAGAAAGATACTCATACGAGAAATGAAAAGATACACAATTGGAATAGTAAAGATACGCAAACGATGTAAAGATACACAATTGGAATAGTAAAGATACGCAAACTATGTAAAGATACTCAGTTTGAAAGAAACACACTCCCACACTTGCAAAACTCTCAAATTCAATAGAAACTCGCATCAGAAAGCCTTACAGAAAGATACGCAAACGAGAAATGAAAAGAGACACAATTGGAATAGTAAAGATACGCAAACGATGTAAAGATACACAATTGGAATAGTAAACATACGCAAACGATGTAAAGATACACAATTGGAATAGTAAAGATACGCAAACGATGTAAAGATACTCAGTTTGAAAGAAACACACTTACAATTGGAATAGTAAAGATACGCAAACGATGTAAAGATACTCAGTTTGAAAGAAACACACTCCCACACTTGTA
>NW_026089465.1:0-30354 GCF_933775445.1 Argentina anserina
AAAAGATACACAATTGGAATAGTAAAGATACGCAAACGATGTAAAGATACTCAGTTTGAAGGAAACACACTCCCGCACTTGCAAAACTCTCAAATTCAATAGAAACTCGCATCAGAAAGCCGTTCAGAAAGATACTCAAACGAGAATTGAAAAGATACACGATCGGAATAGTAAAGATACGCAAACGATGTAAAGATACTCAGTTTGAAGGAAATACACTCCCACACTTGCAAAACTCTCAAATTCAATAGAAACTCGCATCAGAAAGCCGTTCAGAAAGATACTCAAACGAGAATTGAAAAGATACACAATTGGAATAGTAAAGATACGCAAACGATGTAAAGATACTCAGTTTGAAGGAAACACACTCCCACACTTGCAAAACTCTCAAATTCAATAGAAACTCGCATCAGAAAGCCGTTCAGAAAGATACTCAAACGAGAAATGAAAAGATACACAATTGGAATAGTAAAGATACGCAAACGATAGAAATATACTCAGTTTGAAAGAAACACACTCCCACGCTTGCAAAACTCTCAAATTCAATAGAAACTCGCATCAGAAAGCCGTTCAGAAAGATACTCAAACGAGAATTGAAAAGATACACAATTGGAATAGTAAAGATACGCAAACGATAGAAATATACTCAGTTTGAAAGAAACACACTCCCACGCTTGCAAAACTGCTCAAATTCAATAGAAACTCGCATGAGAAAGCCTTACAGAAAGATACTCAAACGAGAATTGAAAAGATACACAATTGGAATAGTAAACATACGCAACCGATGTAAAGATACTCAGTTTGAAGGAAACACACTCCCACACTTGCAAAACTCTCAAATTCAATAGAAACTCGCATCAGAAAGCCGTTCAGAAAGATACTCAAACGAGAATTGAAAAGATACACAATTGGAATAGTAAAGATACGCAAACGATAGAAATATACTCAGTTTGAAAGAAACACACTCGCACACTTGCAAAACTCTCAAATTCAATAGAAACTCGCATCAGAAAGCCGTTCAGAAAGGTACTCCAACGAGAAATGAAAAGATACACAATTGGAATTGTAAAGATACGCAAACGATAGAAATATACTCAGTTTGAAAGAAACACACTCCCACGCTTGCAAAACTCTTAAATTCAATAGAAACTCGCATCAGAAAGCCGTTCAGAAAGATACTAAAACGAGAATTGAAAAGATACACAATTGGAATAGTAAAGATACGCAAACGATAGAAATATACTCAGTTTGAAAGAAACACACTCCCACGCTTGCAAAACTCTCAAATTCAATAGAAACTCGCATGAGAAAGCCTTATAGAAATATACTCAAAACGAGAATTGAAAAGATACACAACTCGAATAGTACAGATACGCAAACGATGTAAAGATACTCAGTTTGAAAGAAACACACTCCCACACTTGCAAAACTCTCAAATTCAATAGAAATTCGCATCCGAAAGCCGTTCAGAAAGATACTCAACCGAGAATTGAAAAGATACACAATTGGAATAGTAAAGATACGCAAACGATGTAAAGACACTCAGTTTGAAGGAAATACACTCCCACACTTGCAAAACTCTCAAATTCAATAGAAACTCGCATCAGAAAGCCGTTCAGAAAGGTACTCCAACGAGAAATGAAAAGATACACAATTGGAATAGTAAAGATACGCAAACGATAGAAATATACTCAGTTTGAAAGAAACACACTCCCACGCTTGCAAAACTCTTAAATTCAATAGAAACTCGCATCAGAAAGCCGTTCAGAAAGATACTAAAACGAGAATTGAAAAGATACACAATTGGAATAGTAAAGATACGCAAACGATAGAATTATACTCAGTTTGAAAGAAACACACTCCCACGCTTGCAAAACTCTCAAATTCAATAGAAACTCGCATCAGAAAGCCGTTCAGAAAGATACTCAAACGAGAATTGAAAAGATACATGATGGGAATAGTAAAGATACGCAAACGATGTAAAGACACTCAGTTTGAAAGTACTCAGTTTGAAAGAAAAACACTCCCACGCTTGCAAAACTCTCAAATTCAATAGAAACTCGCATGAGAAAGCCTTACGGAAAGATACTCAAACGAGAATTGAAAAGATACACAATTGGAATAGTAAAGATACGCAAACGATGTAAAGATACTCAGTTTGAAGGAAACACACTCCCACACTTGCAAAACTCTCAAATTCAATAGAAACTCGCATCAGAAAGCCGTTCAGAAAGATACTCAAACGAGAATTGAAAAGATACACGATCGGAATAGTAAAGATACGCAAACGATGTAAAGATACTCAGTTTGAAGGAAATACACTCCCACACTTGCAAAACTCTCAAATTCAATAGAAACTCGCATCAGAAAGCCGTTCAGAAAGATACTCAAACGAGAATTGAAAAGATACACAATTGGAATAGTAAAGATACGCAAACGATGTAAAGATACTCAGTTTGAAGGAAACACACTCCCACACTTGCAAAACTCTCAAATTCAATAGAAACTCGCATCAGAAAGCCGTTCAGAAAGATACTCAAACGAGAAATGAAAAGATACACAATTGGAATAGTAAAGATACGCAAACGATAGAAATATACTCAGTTTGAAAGAAACACACTCCCACGCTTGCAAAACTCTTAAATTCAATAGAAACTCGCATCAGAAAGCCGTTCAGAAAGATACTCAAACGAGAATTGAAAAGATACACAATTGGAATAGTAAAGATACGCAAACGATAGAAATATACTCAGTTTGAAAGAAACACACTCCCACGCTTGCAAAACTCTCAAATTCAATAGAAACTCGCATGAGAAAGCCTTACAGAAAGATACTCAAACGAGAATTGAAAAGATACACAATTGGAATAGTAAACATACGCAACCGATGTAAAGATACTCAGTTTGAAGGAAACACACTCCCACACTTGCAAAACTCTCAAATTCAATAGAAACTCGCATGAGAAAGCCTTATAGAAATATACTCAAAACGAGAATTGAAAAGATACACAACTCGAATAGTACAGATACGCAAACGATGTAAAGATACTCAGTTTGAAAGAAACACACTCCCACACTTGCAAAACTCTCAAATTCAATAGAAATTCGCATCCGAAAGCCGTTCAGAAAGATACTCAACCGAGAATTGAAAAGATACACAATTGGAATAGTAAAGATACGCAAACGATGTAAAGACACTCAGTTTGAAGGAAATACACTCCCACACTTGCAAAACTCTCAAATTCAATAGAAACTCGCATCAGAAAGCCGTTCAGAAAGGTACTCCAACGAGAAATGAAAAGATACACAATTGGAATTGTAAAGATACGCAAACGATAGAAATATACTCAGTTTGAAAGAAACACACTCCCACGCTTGCAAAACTCTTAAATTCAATAGAAACTCGCATCAGAAAGCCGTTCAGAAAGATACTAAAACGAGAATTGAAAAGATACACAATTGGAATAGTAAAGATACGCAAACGATAGAAATATACTCAGTTTGAAAGAAACACACTCCCACGCTTGCAAAACTCTCAAATTCAATAGAAACTCGCATCAGAAAGCCGTTCAGAAAGATACTCAAACGAGAATTGAAAAGATACATGATGGGAATAGTAAAGATACGCAAACGATGTAAAGACACTCAGTTTGAAAGAAACACACTCCCACAGTTGCAAAACTCTCAAATTCAATAGAAACTCGCATGAGAAAGCCTTACGGAAAGATACTCAAACGAGAATTGAAAAGATACACAATTGGAATAGTAAAGATACGCAAACGATGTAAAGATACTCAGTTTGAAGGAAACACACTCCCGCACTTGCAAAATTCTCAAATTCAATAGAAACTCGCATCAGAAAGCCGTTCAGAAAGATACTCAAACGAGAATTGAAAAGATACACGATCGGAATAGTAAAGATACGCAAACGATGTAAAGACACTCAGTTTGAAGGAAATACACTCCCACACTTGCAAAACTCTCAAATTCAATAGAAACTCGCATCAGAAAGCCGTTCAGAAAGATACTCAAACGAGAATTGAAAAGATACACAATTGGAATAGTAAAGATACGCAAACGATGTAAAGATACTCAGTTTGAAGGAAACACACTCCCACACTTGCAAAACTCTCAAATTCAATAGAAACTCGCATCAGAAAGCCGTTCAGAAAGATACTCAAACGAGAAATGAAAAGATACACAATTGGAATAGTAAAGATACGCAAACGATAGAAATATACTCAGTTTGAAAGAAACACACTCCCACGCTTGCAAAACTCTTAAATTCAATAGAAACTCGCATCAGAAAGCCGTTCAGAAAGATACTAAAACGAGAATTGAAAAGATACACAATTGGAATAGTAAAGATACGCAAACGATAGAAATATACTCAGTTTGAAAGAAACACACTCCCACGCTTGCAAAACTCTCAAATTCAATAGAAACTCGCATGAGAAAGCCTTACAGAAAGATACTCAAACGAGAATTGAAAAGATACACAATTGGAATAGTAAAGATACGCAAACGATGTAAAGATACTCAGTTTGAAGGAAACACACTCCCACACTTGCAAAACTCTCAAATTCAATAGAAACTCGCATCAGAAAGCCGTTCAGAAAGATACTCAAACGAGAATTGAAAAGATACACAATTGGAATAGTAAAGATACGCAAACGATAGAAATATACTCAGTTTGAAAGAAACACACTCCCACACTTGCAAAACTCTGAAATTCAATAGAAACTCGCATCAGAAAGCCGTTCAGAAAGGTACTCCAACGAGAAATGAAAAGATACACAATTGGAATAGTAAAGATACGCAAACGATAGAAATATACTCAGTTTGAAAGAAACACACTCCCACGCTTGCAAAACTCTCAAATTCAATAGAAACTCGCATCAGAAAGCCGTTCAGAAAGATACTAAAACGAGAATTGAAAAGATACACAATTGGAATAGTAAAGATACGCAAACGATAGAAATATACTCAGTTTGAAAGAAACACACTCCCACGCTTGCAAAACTCTCAAATTCAATAGAAACTCGCATCAGAAAGCCGTTCAGAAAGATACTCAAACGAGAATTGAAAAGATACATGATGGGAATAGTAAAGATACGCAAACGATGTAAAGACACTCAGTTTGAAAGAAACACACTCCCACAGTTGCAAAACTCTCAAATTCAATAGAAACTCGCATGAGAAAGCCTTACGGAAAGATACTCAAACGAGAATTGAAAAGATACACAATTGGAATAGTAAAGATACGCAAACGATGTAAAGATACTCAGTTTGAAGGAAACACACTCCCGCACTTGCAAAACTCTCAAATTCAATAGAAACTCGCATCAGAAAGCCGTTCAGAAAGATACTCAAACGAGAATTGAAAAGATACACGATCGGAATAGTAAAGATACGCAAACGATGTAAAGACACTCAGTTTGAAAGAAACACACACGCACACTTGCAAAACTCTCAAATTCAAAAGAAACTCGCATCAGAAAGCCGTTCAGAAAGATACTCAAAATAAGAATTTAAAAGATACACAATTCGAATAGTAAAGATACGCAAACGATGTAAAGATACTCAGTTTGAAGGAAACACACTCCCACAGTTGCAAAACTCTCAAATTCAATAGAAACTCGCATCAGAAAGCCGTTCAGAAAGATACTCAAAACGAGGATTGAAAAGATACACAATTGGAATAGTAAAGATACGCAAACGATGTAAAGATACTCAGTTTGAAAGAAACACACTCCCACACTTGCAAAACTCTCAAATTCAATAGAAACTCGCATCAGAAAGCCTTACAGAAAGATACTCAAACGAGAATTGAAAAGATACACAATTGGAATAGTAAACATACGCAACCGATGTAAAGATACTCAGTTTGAAAGAAACACACTCCCACACTTGCAAAACTCTCAAATTCAATAGAAACTCGCATCAGAAAGCCGTTCAGAAATATACTCAAAATAAGAATTTAAAAGATACACAATTCGAATAGTAAAGATACGCAAACGATGTAAAGATACTCAGTTTGAAAGAAACACACTCCCACAGTTGCAAAACTCTCAAATTCAATAGAAACTCCCATCAGAAAGCCGTTCAGAAAGATACTCAAACGAGAATTGAAAAGATACGCAATTGGAATAGTAAACATACGCAAACGATGTAAAGATACTCAGTTTGAAGGAAACACACTCCCACAGTTGCAAAACTCTCAAATTCAATAGAAACTCGCATCAGAAAGCCGTTCAGAAAGATACTCAAACGAGAATTGAAAAGATACACAATTGGAATAGTAAAGATACGCAAACGATGTAAAGATACTCAGTTTGAAGGAAATACACTCCCACACTTGCAAAACTCTCAAATTCAATAGAAACTCGCATCAGAAAGCCCTTCAGAAAGATACTCAAACGAGAAATGAAAAGATACACAACTGGAATAGTAAAGATACGCAAACGATAGAAATATACTCAGTTTGAAAGAAACACACCCCACGCTTGCAAAACTCTCAAATTCAATAGAAACTCGCATCAGAAAGCCGTTCAGAAAGATACTCAAACGAGAATTGAAAAGATACACGATCGGAATAGTAAAGATACGCAAACGATGTAAACACACTCAGTTTGAAAGAAACACACTCGCACACTTGCAAAACTCTCAAATTCAATAGAAACTCGCATCAGAAAGCCGTTCAGAAAGATACTCAAACGAGAATTGAAAAGATACACAATTGGAATAGTACAGATACGCAAACGATGTAAAGATACTCAGTTTGAAAGAAACACACTCCCACACTTGCAAAACTCTCAAATTCAATAGAAACTCGCATCAGAAAGCCGTTCAGAAAGATACTAAAACGTGAATTGAAAAGATACACAATTGGAATAGTAAAGATACGCAAACGATAGAAATATACTCAGTTTGAAAGAAACACACTCCGACGCTTGCAAAACTCTCAAATTCAATGGAAACTCGAATCAGAAAGCCGTTCAGAAAGATACTCACACGAGAATTGAAAAGATACATGATGGGAATAGTAAAGATACGCAAACGATGTAAAGACACTCAGTTTGAAAGAAACACACTCGCACACTTGCAAAACTCTCAAATTCAATAGAAACTCGCATCAGAAAGCCGTTCAGAAAGATACTCAAACGAGAATTGAAAAGATACACAATTGGAATAGTAAAGATACGCAAACGATGTAAAGATACTCAGTTTGAAAGAAACACACTCCCACAGTTGCAAAACTCTCAAATTCAATAGAAACTCGCATGAGAAAGCCTTACAGAAAGATACTCAAACGAGAATTGAAAAGATACACAATTGGAATAGTAAAGATACGCAAACGATGTAAAGACACTCAGTTTGAAGGAAACACACTCCCACACTTGCAAAACTCTCAAATTCAATAGAAACTCGCATCAGAAAGCCGTTCAGAAAGATACTCAAACGAGAATTGAAAAGATACACAATTGGAAAAGTAAAGATACGCAAACGATAGAAAGATACTCAGTTTGAAAGAAACACACACGCACACTTGCAAAACTCTCAAATTCAAAAGAAACTCGCATCAGAAAGCCGTTCAGAAAGATACTCAAAATGAGAATTTAAAAGATACACAATTGGAATAGTAAAGATACGCAAACGATAGAAATATACTCAGTTTGAAGGAAACACACTCCCCCGCTTGCAAAACTCTCAAATTCAATAGAAACTCGCATCAGAAAGCCGTTCAGAAAGATACTCAAACGAGAATTGAAAAGATACACGATCGGAATAGTAAAGATACGCAAACGATGTAAAGACACTCAGTTTGAAAGAAACACACACGCACACTTGCAAAACTCTCAAATTCAAAAGAAACTCGCATCAGAAAGCCGTTCAGAAATATACTCAAAATAAGAATTTAAAAGATACACAATTCGAATAGTAAAGATACGCAAACGATGTAAAGATACTCAGTTTGAAAGAAACACACTCCCACAGTTGCAAAACTCTCAAATTCAATAGAAACTCCCATCAGAAAGCCGTTCAGAAAGATACTCAAACGAGAATTGAAAAGATACGCAATTGGAATAGTAAACATACGCAAACGATGTAAAGATACTCAGTTTGAAGGAAACACACTCCCACAGTTGCAAAACTCTCAAATTCAATAGAAACTCGCATCAGAAAGCCGTTCAGAAAGATACTCAAACGAGAATTGAAAAGATACACAATTGGAATAGTAAAGATACGCAAACGATGTAAAGATACTCAGTTTGAAGGAAACACACTCCCACACTTGCAAAACTCTCAAATTCAATAGAAACTCGCATCAGAAAGCCGTTCAGAAAGGTACTCAAACGAGAAATGAAAAGATACACAATTGTAATAGTAAAGATACGCAAACGATAGAAATATACTCAGTTTGAAAGAAACACACTCCCACGCTTGCAAAACTCTTAAATTCAATAGAAACTAGCATCAGAAAGCCGTTCAGAAAGATACTAAAACGAGAATTGAAAAGATACACAATTGGAATAGTAAAGATACGCAAACGATAGAAATATACTCAGTTTGAAAGAAACACACTCCCACGCTTGCAAAACTCTCAAATTCAATAGAAACTCGCATGAGAAAGCCTTACAGAAAGATACTCAAACGAGAATTGAAAAGATACACAATTGGAATAGTAAACATACGCAAACGATGTAAAGATACTCAGTTTGAAGGAAACACACTCCCACACTTGCAAAACTCTCAAATTCAATAGAAACTCGCATCAGAAAGCCGTTCAGAAAGATACTCAAACGAGAATTGAAAAGATACACAATTGGAATAGTAAAGATACGCAAACGATAGAAATATACTCAGTTTGAAAGAAACACACTCGCACACTTGCAAAACTCTGAAATTCAATAGAAACTCGCATCAGAAAGCCGTTCAGAAAGATACTTAAACGAGAATTGAAAAGATACACAATTGGAATAGTAAAGATACGCAAACGATAGAAATATACTCAGTTTGAAAGAAACACACTCTCACGCTTGCAAAACTCTCAAATTCAATAGAAACTCGCATCAGAAAGCCGTTCAGAAAGATACTAAAACGAGAATTGAAAAGATACACAATTGGAATAGTAAAGATACGCAAACGATAGAAATATACTCAGTTTGAAAGAAACACACTCCCACGCTTGCAAATCTCTCAAATTCAATAGAAACTCGCATGAGAAAGCCTTACAGAAAGATACTCAAACGAGAATTGAAAAGATACACAATTGGAATAGTAAACATACGCAACCGATGTAAAGATACTCAGTTTGAAGGAAACACACTCCCACACTTGCAAAACTCTCAAATTCAATAGAAACTCGCATCAGAAAGCCGTTCAGAAAGATACTCAAACGAGAATTGAAAAGATACACAATTGGAATAGTAAAGATACGCAAACGATAGAAATATACTCAGTTTGAAAGAAACACACTCCCACGCTTGCAAAACTCTCAAATTCAGTAGAAACTCGCATCAGAAAGCCGTTCAGAAAGATAATCAAACGAGAATTGAAAAGATACACGATCGGAATAGTAAAGATACGCAAACGATGTAAAGACACTCAGTTTGAAAGAAACACACTCGCACACTTGCAAAACTCTCAAATTCAGTAGAAACTCGCATCAGAAAGCCGTTCAGAAAGATACTCAAACGAGAATTGAAAAGATACACGATTGGAATAGTAAAGATACGCAAACGATGTAAAGATACTCAGTTTGAAAGAAACACACTCGCACACTTGCAAAACTCTCAAATTCAATAGAAACTCGCATCAGAAAGCCTTACAGAAAGATACTCAAACGAGAATTGAAAAGATACACAATTGGAATAGTAAAGATACGCAAACGATGTAAAGATACTCAGTTTGAAGGAAACACACTCCCACAGTTGCAAAACTCTCAAATTCAATAGAAACTCGCATGAGAAAGCCTTATAGAAAGATACTCAAAACGAGAATTGAAAAGATACACAATTCGAATAGTACAGATACGCAAACGATGTAAAGATACTCAGTTTGAAGGAAACACACTCCCACAATTGCAAAACTCTCAAATTCAATAGAAACTCGCATCAGAAAGCCGTTCAAAAAGATACTCAAAATGAGAATTTAAAAGATACACAATTCGAATAGTAAAGATACGCAAACGATGTAAAGATACTCAGTTTGAAGGAAACACACTCCCACAGTTGCAAAACTCTCAAATTCAATAGAAACTCGCATCAGAAAGCCGTTCAGAAAGATACTCAAAACGAGGATTGAAAAGATACACAATTGGAATAGTAAAGATACGCAAACAATGTAAAGACACTCAGTTTGAAAGAAACACACTCGCACACTTGCAAAACTCTCAAATTCAATAGAAACTCGCATCAGAAAGCCGTTCAGAAAGATACTCAAACGAAAATTGAAAAGATACACAATTGGAATAGTAAAGATACGCAAACGATGTAAAGACACTCAGTTTGAAAGAAACACACTCGCACACTTGCAAAACTCTCAAATTCAATAGAAACTCGCATCAGAAAGCCGTTCAGAAAGATACTCAAACGAGAATTGAAAAGATACACAATTGGAATAGTACAGATACGCAAACGATGTAAAGATACTCAGTTTGAAAGAAACACACTCCCACACTTGCAAAACTCTCAAATTCAATAGAAATTCGCATCCGAAAGCCGTTCAGAAAGATACTCAAACGAGAATTGAAAAGATACACAATTGGAATAGTAAAGATACGCAAACGATGTAAAGATACTCAGTTTGAAGGAAATACACTCCCACACTTGCAAAACTCTCAAATTCAATAGAAACTCGCATCAGAAAGCCGTTCAGAAAGATACTCAAACGAGAATTGAAAAGATACACAATTGGAATAGTAAAGATACGCAAACGATAGAAATATACTCAGTTTGAAAGAAACACACTCCGACGCTTGCAAAACTCTCAAATTCAATGGAAACTCGCATCAGAAAGCCGTTCAGAAAGATACTCACACGAGAATTGCAAAGATACATGATGGGAATAGTAAAGATACGCAAACGATGTAAAGACACTCAGTTTGAAAGAAACACACTCGCACACTTGCAAAACGCTCAAATTCAATAGAAACTCGCATCAGAAAGCCGTTCAGAAAGATACTCAAACGAGAATTGAAAAGATACACAATTGGAATAGTAAAGATATGCAAACGATGTAAAGATACTCAGTTTGAAAGAAACACACTCCCACAGTTGCAAAACTCTCAAATTCAATAGAAACTCCCATCAGAAAGCCGTTCAGAAAGATACTCAAACGAGAATTGAAAAGATACGCAATTGGAATAGTAAACATACGCAAACGATGTAAAGATACTCAGTTTGAAGGAAACACACTCCCACAGTTGCAAAACTCTCAAATTCAATAGAAACTCGCATGAGAAAGCCTTATAGAAATATACTCAAAACGAGAATTGAAAAGATACACAACTCGAATAGTACAGATACGCAAACGATGTAAAGATACTCAGTTTGAAAGAAACACACTCCCACACTTGTAAAACTCTCAAATTCAATAGAAATTCGCATCCGAAAGCCGTTCAGAAAGATACTCAACCGAGAATTGAAAAGATACACAATTGGAATAGTAAAGATACGCAAACGATGTAAAGACACTCAGTTTGAAGGAAATACACTCCCACACTTGCAAAACTCTCAAATTCAATAGAAACTCGCATCAGAAAGCCGTTCAGAAAGGTACTCCAACGAGAAATGAAAAGATACACAATTGGAATTGTAAAGATACGCAAACGATAGAAATATACTCAGTTTGAAAGAAACACACTCCCACGCTTGCAAAACTCTTAAATTCAATAGAAACTCGCATCAGAAAGCCGTTCAGAAAGATACTAAAACGAGAATTGAAAAGATACACAATTGGAATAGTAAAGATACGCAAACGATAGAAATATACTCAGTTTGAAAGAAACACACTCCCACACTTGCAAAACTCTCAAATTCAATAGAAACTCGCATCAGAAAGCCGTTCAGAAAGATACTCAAACGAGAATTGAAAAGATACATGATGGGAATAGTAAAGATACGCAAACGATGTAAAGACACTCAGTTTGAAAGAAACACACTCCCACAGTTGCAAAACTCTCAAATTCAATAGAAACTCGCATGAGAAAGCCTTACAGAAAGATACTCAAACGAGAATTGAAAAGATACACAATTGGAATAGTAAAGATACGCAAACGATGTAAAGATACTCAGTTTGAAGGAAACACACTCCCGCACTTGCAAAATTCTCAAATTCAATAGAAACTCGCATCAGAAAGCCGTTCAGAAAGATACTCAAACGAGAATTGAAAAGATACACGATCGGAATAGTAAAGATACGCAAACGATGTAAAGACACTCAGTTTGAAAGAAACACACTCGCACACTTGCAAAACTCTCAAATTCAAAAGAAACTCGCATCAGAAAGCCGTTCAGAAAGATACTCAAAATAAGAATTTAAAAGATACACAATTCGAATAGTAAAGATACGCAAACGATGTAAAGATACTCAGTTTGAAGGAAACACACTCCCACAGTTGCAAAACTCTCAAATTCAATAGAAACTCGCATCAGAAAGCCGTTCAGAAAGATACTCAAAACGAGGATTGAAAAGATACACAATTGGAATAGTAAAGATACGCAAACGATGTAAAGACACTCAGTTTGAAAGAAACACACTCGCACACTTGCAAAACTCTCAAATTCAATAGAAACTCGCATCAGAAAGCCGTTCGGAAAGATACTCAAACGAGAATTGAAAAGATACACAATTGGAATAGTAAAGATACGCAAACGATGTAAAGATACTCAGTTTGAAAGAAACACACTCCCACACTTGCAAAACTCTCAAATTCAATAGAAACTCGCATCAGAAAGCCGTTCAGAAAGATACTAAAACGAGAATTGAAAAGATACACAATTGGAATAGTAAAGATACGCAAACGATAGAAATATACTCAGTTTGAAAGAAACACACTCCGACGCTTGCAAAACTCTCAAATTCAATGGAAACTCGAATCAGAAAGCCGTTCAGAAAGATACTCACACGAGAATTGAAAAGATACATGATGGGAATAGTAAAGATACGCAAACGATGTAAAGACACTCAGTTTGAAAGAAACACACTCGCACACTTGCAAAACTCTCAAATTCAATAGAAACTCGCATCAGAAAGCCGTTCAGAAAGATACTCAAACGAGAATTGAAAAGATACACAATTGGAATAGTAAAGATACGCAAACGATGTAAAGATACTCAGTTTGAAAGAAACACACTCCCACAGTTGCAAAACTCTCAAATTCAATAGAAACTCGCATGAGAAAGCCTTACAGAAAGATACTCAAACGAGAATTGAAAAGATACACAATTGGAATAGTAAAGATACGCAAACGATGTAAAGACACTCAGTTTGAAGGAAACACACTCCCACACTTGCAAAACTCTCAAATTCAATAGAAACTCGCATCAGAAAGCCGTTCAGAAAGATACTCAAACGAGAATTGAAAAGATACACAATTGGAAAAGTAAAGATACACAAACGATAGAAAGATACTCAGTTTGAAAGAAACACACACACACACTTGCAAAACTCTCAAATTCAAAAGAAACTCGCATCAGAAAGCCGTTCAGAAAGATACTCAAAATGAGAATTTAAAAGATACACAATTGGAATAGTAAAGATACGCAAACGATAGAAATATACTCAGTTTGAAGGAAACACACTCCCCCGCTTGCAAAACTCTCAAATTCAATAGAAACTCGCATCAGAAAGCCGTTCAGAAAGATACTCAAACGAGAATTGAAAAGATACACGATCGGAATAGTAAAGATACGCAAACGATGTAAAGACACTCAGTTTGAAAGAAACACACACGCACACTTGCAAAACTCTCAAATTCAAAAGAAACTCGCATCAGAAAGCCGTTCAGAAATATACTCAAAATAAGAATTTAAAAGATACACAATTCGAATAGTAAAGATACGCAAACGATGTAAAGATACTCAGTTTGAAAGAAACACACTCCCACAGTTGCAAAACTCTCAAATTCAATAGAAACTCCCATCAGAAAGCCGTTCCGAAAGATACTCAAACGAGAATTGAAAAGATACGCAATTGGAATAGTAAACATACGCAAACGATGTAAAGATACTCAGTTTGAAGGAAACACACTCCCACAGTTGCAAAACTCTCAAATTCAATAGAAACTCGCATGAGAAAGCCTTATAGAAAGATACTCAAAACGAGAATTGAAAAGATACACAACTCGAATAGTACAGATACGCAAACGATGTAAAGATACTCAGTTTGAAAGAAACACACTCCCACACTTGCAAAACTCTCAAATTCAATAGAAATTCGCATCCGAAAGCCGTTCAGAAAGATACTCAACCGAGAATTGAAAAGATACACAATTGGAATAGTAAAGATACGCAAACGATGTAAAGATACTCAGTTTGAAGGAAATACACTCCCACACTTGCAAAACTCTCAAATTCAATAGAAACTCGCATCAGAAAGCCGTTCAGAAAGGTACTCAAACGAGAAATGAAAAGATACACAATTGGAATTGTAAAGATACGCAAACGATAGAAATATACTCAGTTTGAAAGAAACACACTCCCACGCTTGCAAAACTCTTAAATTCAATAGAAACTCGCATCAGAAAGCCGTTCAGAAAGATACTAAAACGAGAATTGAAAAGATACACAATTGGAATAGTAAAGATACGCAAACGATAGAAATATACTCAGTTTGAAAGAAACACACTCCGACGCTTGCAAAACTCTCAAATTCAATAGAAACTCGCATCAGAAAGCCGTTCAGAAAGATACTCACACGAGAATTGAAAAGATACATGATGGGAATAGTAAAGATACGCAAACGATGTAAAGACACTTAGTTTGAAAGAAACACACTCTCACAGTTGCAAAACTCTCAAATTCAATAGAAACTCGCATGAGAAAGCCTTACAGAAAGATACTCAAACGAGAATTGAAAAGATACATGATGGGAATAGTAAAGATACGCAAACGATGTAAAGATACTCAGTTTGAAGGAAACACACTCCCGCACTTGCAAAATTCTCAAATTCAATAGAAACTCGCATCAGAAAGCCGTTCAGAAAGATACTCAAACGAGAATTGAAAAGATACACAATTGGAATAGTAAAGATACGCAAACGATAGAAATATACTCAGTTTGAAAGAAACACACTCCCACGCTTGCAAAACTCTCAAATTCAATAGAAACTCGCATCAGAAAGCCGTTCAGAAAGATACTCAAACGAGAATTGAAAAGATACACGATCGGAATAGTAAAGATACGCAAACGATGTAAAGACACTCAGTTTGAAAGAAACACACTCGCACACTTGCAAAACTCTCAAATTCAAAAGAAACTCGCATCAGAAAGCCGTTCAGAAAGATACTCAAAATAAGAATTTAAAAGATACACAATTCGAATAGTAAAGATACGCAAACGATGTAAAGATACTCAGTTTGAAGGAAACACACTCCCACAGTTGCAAAACTCTCAAATTCAATAGAAACTCGCATCAGAAAGCCGTTCAGAAAGATACTCAAAACGAGGATTGAAAAGATACACAATTGGAATAGTAAAGATACGCAAACGATGTAAAGACACTCAGTTTGAAAGAAACACACTCGCACACTTGCAAAACTCTCAAATTCAATAGAAACTCGCATCAGAAAGCCGTTCGGAAAGATACTCAAACGAGAATTGAAAAGATACACAATTGGAATAGTAAAGATACGCAAACGATGTAAAGATACTCAGTTTGAAAGAAACACACTCCCACACTTGCAAAACTCTCAAATTCAATAGAAACTCGCATCAGAAAGCCTTACAGAAAGATACTCAAACGAGAATTGAAAAGATACACAATTGGAATAGTAAACATACGCAACCGATGTAAAGATACTCAGTTTGAAGGAAACACACTCCCACACTTGCAAAACTCTTAAATTCAATAGAAACTCGCATCAGAAAGCCTTACAGAAAGATAATCAAACGAGAAATGAAAAGATACTCAATTGGAATAGTAAAGATACGCAAACGATGTAAAGATACTCAGTTTGAAAGAAACACACTCCCACACTTGCAAAACTCTCAAATTCAATAGAAACTCGCATCAGAAAGCCTTACAGAAAGATACTCAAACGAGAATTGAAAAGATACACAACTCGAATAGTACAGATACACAAACGATGTAAAGATACTCAGTTCGAAAGAAACACACTCCCACACTTGCAAAACTCTCAAATTCAATAGAAACTCGCATCCGAAAGCCTTACAGAAAGATACTCAAACGAGAATTGAAAAGATACACAATTGGAATAGTAAAGATACGCAAACGATGTAAAGATACTCAGTTTGAAGGAAATACACTCCCACAGTTGCAAAACTCTCAAATTCAATAGAAACTCGCATCAGAAAGCCGTTCAGAAAGAGACTCAAAACGAGAATTTAAAAGATACACAATTGGAATAGTAAAGATACGCAAACGATGTAAAGATACTCAGTTTGAAAGAAACACACTCCCACACTTGCAAAACTCTCAAATACAATAGAAACTCGCATGCGAAAGCCGTTCAGAAAGATACTCAAACGAGAATTGAAAAGATACACGATCGGAATTGTAAAGATACGCAAACGATGTAAGGACACTCAGTTTGAAAGAAACACACTCGCACACTTGCAAAACTCTCAAATTCAATAGAAACTCGCATCAGAAAGCCGTTCAGAAAGATACTCAAAATAAGAATTTAAAAGATACACAATTCGAATAGTAAAGATACGCAAACGATGTAAAGATACTCAGTTTGAAGGAAACACACTCCCACAGTTGCAAAACTCTCAAATTCAATAGAAACTCGCATCAGAAAGCCGTTCAGAAAGATACTCAAAACGAGGATTGAAAAGATACACAATTGGAATAGTAAAGATACGCAAACGATGTAAAGACACTCAGTTTGAAAGAAACACACTCGCACACTTGCAAAACTCTCAAATTCAATAGAAACTCGCATCAGAAAGCCGTTCAGAAAGATACTCAAACGAGAATTGAAAAGATACACAATTGGAATAGTAAAGATACGCAAACGATGTAAAGATACTCAGTTTGAAAGAAACACACTCCCACACTTGCAAAACTCTCAAATTCAATAGAAACTCGCATCAGAAAGCCTTACAGAAAGATACTCAAACGAGAATTGAAAAGATACACAATTGGAATAGTAAACATACGCAACCGATGTAAAGATACTCAGTTTGAAGGAAACACACTCCCACACTTGCAAAACTCTCAAATTCAATAGAAATTCGCATCCGAAAGCCGTTCAGAAAGATACTCAACCGAGAATTGAAAAGATACACAATTGGAATAGTAAAGATATGCAAACGATGTAAAGATACTCAGTTTGAAAGAAACACACTCCCACAGTTGCAAAACTCTCAAATTCAATAGAAACTCGCATGAGAAAGCCCTACAGAAAGATACTCAAACGAGAAATGAAAAGATACATAATTGGAATAGTAAAGAACCGCAAACGATGTAAAGATACTCAGTTTGAAGGAAACACACTCCCACACTTGCAAAACTCTCAAATTCAATAGAAACTAGCATCAGAAAGCCGTTCAGAAAGATACTAAAACAAGAATTGAAAAGATACACAATTGGAATAGTAAAGATACGCAAACGATAGAAATATACTCAGTTTGAAAGAAAAACACTCCCACGCTTGCAAAACTCTCAAATTCAATAGAAACTCGCATCAGAAAGCCGTTCAGAAAGATACTCAAACGAGAATTGAAAAGATACATGATGGGAATAGTAAAGATACGCAAACGATGTAAAGACACTCAGTTTGAAAGAAACACACTCGCACACTTGGAAAACTCTCAAATTCAATAGAAACTCGCATGCGAAAGCCGTTCAGAAAGATACTCAAACGAGAATTGAAAAGATACACGATCGGAATTGTAAAGATACGCAAACGATGTAAGGACACTCAGTTTGAAAGAAACACACTCGCACACTTGCAAAACTCTCAAATTCAATAGAAACTCGCATCAGAAAGCCGTTCAGAAAGATACTAAAACGAGAATTGAAAAGATACACAATTGGAATAGTAAAGATACGCAAACGATAGAAATATACTCAGTTTGAAAGAAACACACTCCGACGCTTGCAAAACTCTCAAATTCAATGGAAACTCGAATCAGAAAGCCGTTCAGAAAGATACTCAAACGAGAATTGAAAAGATACATGATGGGAATAGTAAAGATACGCAAACGATGTAAAGACACTCAGTTTGAAAGAAACACACTCGCACACTTGCAAAACTCTCAAATTCAATAGAAACTCGCATCAGAAAGCCGTTCAGAAAGATACTCAAACGAGAATTGAAAAGATACACAATTGGAATAGTAAAGATATGCAAACGATGTAAAGATACTCAGTTTGAAAGAAACACACTCCCACAGTTGCAAAACTCTCAAATTCAATAGAAACTCGCATGAGAAAGCCTTACAGAAAGATACTCAAACGAGAATTGAAAAGATACACAATTGGAATAGTAAAGATACGCAAACGATGTAAAGATACACAATTGGAATAGTAAAGATACGCAAACGATGTAAAGATACTCAGGTCGAAAGAAACACACTCCCACACTTGCAAAACTCTCAAATTCAATAGAAACTCGCATCAGAAAGCCTTACAGAAAGATACTCAAACGAGAAATGAAAAGATACTCAATTGGAATAGTAAAGATACGCAAACGATGTAAAGATACACAATTGGAATAGCAAAGATACATAAACGAGGTAAAGATACTCAGTTTGAAAGAAACACACTCCCACACTTGCAAAACTCTCAAATACAATAGAAACTCGCATCAGAAGCCTTACAGAAAGATACTCAAACGAGAAATGAAAAGATACACAATTGGAATAGTAAAGATACGCAAACGATGTAAAGATACACAATTGGAATAGTAAACATACGCAAACGATGTAAAGATACTCAGTTTGAAAGAAACACACTCCCACACTTGCAAAACTCTCAAATACAATAGAAACTCGCATCAGAAGCCTTACAGAAAGATACTCAAACGAGAAATGAAAAGATACACAATTGGAATAGTAAAGATACGCAAACAATGTAAAGATACACAATTGGAATAGTAAACATACGCAAACAATGTAAAGATACTCAGTTTGAAAGAAACACACTCCCACACTTGCCAAACTCTCAAATTCAATAGAAACTAGCATCAGAAAGCCCTACAGAAAGATACTCAAACGAGAAATGAAAAGATACTCAATTGGAATTGTAAAGATACGCAAACGATGTAAAGATACACAATTGGAATAGTAAAGATACGCAAACGATGTAAAGATACTCAGTTTGAAAGAAACACACTCCCACACTTGCAAAACTCTCAAATTCAATAGAAACTCGCATCAAAAAGCCTTACAGAAAGATACTCAAACGAGAATAGAAAAGATACACAATTGGAATAGTAAAGATACGCAAACGATGTAAAGATACTCGGTTTGAAGGAAATACACTCCCATAGTTGCAAAACTCTCAAATTCAATAGAAACTCGCATCAGAAAGCCTTAAAGAAAGATACTCAGACGAGAAATGAAAAGATACACAATTGGAATAGTAAAGATACGCAAACGATGTAAAGATACTCAGTTTGAAAGAAACACACTCCCACACTTGCAAAACTCTCAAATTCAATAGAAACTCGCAACAGAAAGCCTTACAGAAAGATACTCAAACGAGAAATGAAAAGATACACAATTGGAATAGTAAAGAGACGCAAACGATGTAAAGATACTCAGTTTGAAAGAAACACACTCCCACACTTGCAAAACTCTCAAATCCAATAGAAACTCGCATCAGAAAGCCTTACAGAAACATACTCAAACGAGAAATGAAAAGATACACAATTGGAATAGTAAAGATACGCAAACAATGTAAAGATACACAATTGGAATAGTAAACATACGCAAACGATGTAAAGATACTCAGTTTGAAAGAAACACACTCCCACATTTGCAAAACTCTCAAATTCAATAGAAACTAGCATCAGAAAGCCCTACAGAAAGATACTCAAACGAGAAATGAAACGATACTCAATTGGAATTGTAAAGATACGCAAACGATGTAAAGATACACAATTGGAATAGTAAAGATACGCAAACGATGTAAAGATACTCAGTTTGAAAGAAACACACTCCCACACTTGCAAAACTCTCAAATTCAATAGAAACTCGCATCAGAAAGCCTTACAGAAAGATACTCAAACGAGAAATGAAAAGATACACAATTGAAATAGTAAAGATACGCAAACGATGTAAAGATACACAATTGGAATAGTAAACATACGCAAACGATGTAAAGATACTCAGTTTGAAAGAAACACACTCCCACACTTGCAAAACTCTTAAATTCAATAGAAACTCGCATCAGAAAGCCTTACAGAAAGATAATCAAACGAGAAATGAAAAGATACTCAATTGGAATAGTAAAGATACGCAAACGATGTAAAGATACTCAGTTTGAAAGAAACACACTCCCACACTTGCAAAACTCTCAAATTCAATAGAAACTCGCATCAGAAAGCCTTACAGAAAGATACTCAAACGAGAATTGAAAAGATACACAACTCGAATAGTACAGATACACAAACGATGTAAAGATACTCAGTTTGAAAGAAACACACTCCCACACTTGCAAAACTCTCAAATTCAATAGAAACTCGCATCCGAAAGCCTTACAGAAAGATACTCAAACGAGAATTGAAAAGATACACAATTGGAATAGTAAAGATACGCAAACGATGTAAAGATACTCAGTTTGAAGGAAATACACTCCCACAGTTGCAAAACTCTCAAATTCAATAGAAACTCGC
This sequence comes from Argentina anserina, assembly GCF_933775445.1. NCBI lineage: Eukaryota > Viridiplantae > Streptophyta > Magnoliopsida > Rosales > Rosaceae > Argentina > Argentina anserina. The sequence goes on from NW_026089465.1 coordinate 21,035, forward strand.
ATCAGAAAGCCGTTCAGAAAGAGACTCAAAACGAGAATTTAAAAGATACACAATTGGAATAGTAAAGATACGCAAACGATGTAAAGATACTCAGTTTGAAAGAAACACACTCCCACACTTGCAAAACTCTCAAATACAATAGAAACTCGCATCAGAAGCCTTACAGAAAGATACTCAAACGAGAAATGAAAAGATACACAATTGGAATAGTAAAGATACGCAAACGATGTAAAGATACACAATTGGAATAGTAAACATACGCAAACGATGTAAAGATACTCAGTTTGAAAAAAACACACTCCCACACTTGCAAAACTCTCAAATTCAATAGAAACTCGCATCAGAAAGCCCTACAGAAAGATACTCAAACGAGAAATGAAAAGATACTCAATTGGAATTGTAAAGATACGCAAACGATGTAAAGATACACAATTGGAATAGTAAAGATACGCAAACGATGTAAAGATACTCAGTTTGAAAGAAACACACTCCCACACTTGCAAAACTCTCAAATTCAATAGAAACTCGCATCAGAAAGCCTTACAGAAAGATACTCAAACGAGAAATGAAAAGATACACAATTGGAATAGTAAAGATACGGAAACGATGTAAAGATACACAATTGGAATAGTAAAGATACGCAAACGATGTAAAAATACTCAGTTTGAAAGAAACACACTCCCAGACTTGCAAAACTCTCAAATACAATAGAAACTCGCATCAGAAGCCTTACAGAAAGATACTCAAACGAGAAATGAAAACATACACAATTGGAATAGTAAAGATACGCAAACGATGTAAAGATACATAATTGGAATAGTAAAGATACACAAACGATGTAAAGATACTCAGTTTGAAAGAAACACACTCCCACACTTGCAAAACTCTTAAATACAATAGAAACTCGCATCAGAAGCCTTACAGAAAGATACTCAAACGAGAAATGAAAAGATACACAATTGGAATAGTAAAGATACGCAAACAATGTAAAGATACACAATTGGAATAGTAAACATACGCAAACGATGTAAAGATACTCAGTTTGAAAGAAACGCACTCCCACACTTGCAAAACTCTCAAATTCAATAGAAACTCGCATCAGAAAGCCCTACAGAAAGATACTCAAACGAGAAATGAAAAGATACTCAATTGGAATTGTAAAGATACGCAAACGATGTAAAGATACACAATTGGAATAGTAAAGATACGCAAACGATGTAAAGATACTCAGTTTGAAAGAAACACACTGCCACACTTGCAAAACTCTCAAATTCAATAGAAACTCGCATCAGAAAGCCTTACAGAAAGATACTCAAACGAGAAATGAAAAGATACACAATTGGAATAGTAAAGATACGCAAACGATGTAAAGATACACAATTGGAATAGTAAACATACGCAAACGATGTAAAGATACACAATTGGAATAGTAAAGATACGGAAACGATGTAAAGATACACAATTGGAATAGTAAAGATACGCAAACGATGTAAAGATACTCAGTTTGAAAGAAACACACTCCCACACTTGCAAAACTCTCAAATACAATAGAAACTCGCATCAGAAGCCTTACAGAAAGATACTCAAACGAGAAATGAAAAGATACACGATTGGAATAGTAAAGATACGCAAACAATGTAAAGATACACAATTGGAATAGTAAACATACGCAAACGATGTAAAGATACTCAGTTTGAAAGAAACACACTCCCACACTTGCAAAACTCTCAAATTCAATAGAAACTAGCATCAGAAAGCCCTACAGAAAGATACTCAAACAAGAAATGAAAAGATACTCAATTGGAATAGTAAAGATACGCAAACGATGTAAAGATACACAATTGGAATAGTAAACATACGCAAACGATGTAAAGATACTCAGTTTGAAAGAAACACACTCCCACACTTGCAAAACTCTTAAATTCAATAGAAACTCGCATCAGAAAGCCTTACAGAAAGATAATCAAATGAGAAATGAAAAGATACTCAATTGGAATAGTAAAGATACGCAAACGATGTAAAGATACTCAGTTTGAAAGAAACACACTCCCACACTTGCAAAACTCTCAAATACAATAGAAACTCGCATCAGAAACCTTACAGAAAGATACTCAAACGAGATATGAAAAGATACACAATTGGAATAGTAAAGATACGCAAACGATGTAAAGATACACAATTGGAATAGTAAAGATACGCAAACAATGTAAAGATACTCAGTTTGAAAGAAACACACTCCCACACTTGCAAAACTCTCAAATTCAATAGAAACTCGCATCAGAAAGCCTTACAGAAAGATACTCAAACGAGAAATGAAAAGATACACAATTGGAATAGTAAAGATACGCAAACGATGTAAAGATACACAATTGGAATAGTAAAGATACGCAAACGATGTAAAGATACTCAGGTCGAAAGAAACACACTCCCACACTTGCAAAACTCTCAAATTCAATAGAAACTCGCATCAGAAAGCCTTACAGAAAGATACTCAAACGAGAAATGAAAAGATACTCAATTGGAATAGTAAAGATACGCAAACGATGTAAAGATACACAATTGGAATAGCAAAGATACATAAACGAGGTAAAGATACTCAGTTTGAAAGAAACACACTCCCACACTTGCAAAACTCTCAAATACAATAGAAACTCGCATCAGAAGCCTTACAGAAAGATACTCAAACGAGAAATGAAAAGATACACAATTGGAATAGTAAAGATACGCAAACGATGTAAAGATACACAATTGGAATAGTAAACATACGCAAACGATGTAAAGATACTCAGTTTGAAAGAAACACACTCCCACACTTGCAAAACTCTCAAATACAATAGAAACTCGCATCAGAAGCCTTACAGAAAGATACTCAAACGAGAAATGAAAAGATACACAATTGGAATAGTAAAGATACGCAAACAATGTAAAGATACACAATTGGAATAGTAAACATACGCAAACAATGTAAAGATACTCAGTTTGAAAGAAACACACTCCCACACTTGCCAAACTCTCAAATTCAATAGAAACTAGCATCAGAAAGCCCTACAGAAAGATACTCAAACGAGAAATGAAAAGATACTCAATTGGAATTGTAAAGATACGCAAACGATGTAAAGATACACAATTGGAATAGTAAAGATACGCAAACGATGTAAAGATACTCAGTTTGAAAGAAACACACTCCCACACTTGCAAAACTCTCAAATTCAATAGAAACTCGCATCAAAAAGCCTTACAGAAAGATACTCAAACGAGAATAGAAAAGATACACAATTGGAATAGTAAAGATACGCAAACGATGTAAAGATACTCGGTTTGAAGGAAATACACTCCCACAGTTGCAAAACTCTCAAATTCAATAGAAACTCGCATCAGAAAGCCTTAAAGAAAGATACTCAAACGAGAAATGAAAAGATACACAATTGGAATAGTAAAGATACGCAAACGATGTAAAGATACTCAGTTTGAAAGAAACACACTCCCACACTTGCAAAACTCTCAAATTCAATAGAAACTCGCAACAGAAAGCCTTACAGAAAGATACTCAAACGAGAAATGAAAAGATACACAATTGGAATAGTAAAGAGACGCAAACGATGTAAAGATACTCAGTTTGAAAGAAACACACTCCCACACTTGCAAAACTCTCAAATCCAATAGAAACTCGCATCAGAAAGCCTTACAGAAACATACTCAAACGAGAAATGAAAAGATACACAATTGGAATAGTAAAGATACGCAAACAATGTAAAGATACACAATTGGAATAGTAAACATACGCAAACGATGTAAAGATACTCAGTTTGAAAGAAACACACTCCCACATTTGCAAAACTCTCAAATTCAATAGAAACTAGCATCAGAAAGCCCTACAGAAAGATACTCAAACGAGAAATGAAACGATACTCAATTGGAATTGTAAAGATACGCAAACGATGTAAAGATACACAATTGGAATAGTAAAGATACGCAAACGATGTAAAGATACTCAGTTTGAAAGAAACACACTCCCACACTTGCAAAACTCTCAAATTCAATAGAAACTCGCATCAGAAAGCCTTACAGAAAGATACTCAAACGAGAAATGAAAAGATACACAATTGAAATAGTAAAGATACGCAAACGATGTAAAGATACACAATTGGAATAGTAAACATACGCAAACGATGTAAAGATACTCAGTTTGAAAGAAACACACTCCCACACTTGCAAAACTCTTAAATTCAATAGAAACTCGCATCAGAAAGCCTTACAGAAAGATAATCAAACGAGAAATGAAAAGATACTCAATTGGAATAGTAAAGATACGCAAACGATGTAAAGATACTCAGTTTGAAAGAAACACACTCCCACACTTGCAAAACTCTCAAATTCAATAGAAACTCGCATCAGAAAGCCTTACAGAAAGATACTCAAACGAGAATTGAAAAGATACACAATTAGAATAGTAAAGATACACAAACGATGTAAAGATACTCAGTTCGAAAGAAACACACTCCCACACTTGCAAAACTCTCAAATTCAATAGAAACTCGCATCCGAAAGCCTTACAGAAAGATACTCAAACGAGAATTGAAAAGATACACAATTGGAATAGTAAAGATACGCAAACGATGTAAAGATACTCAGTTTGAAGGAAATACACTCCCACAGTTGCAAAACTCTCAAATTCAATAGAAACTCGCATCAGAAAGCCGTTCAGAAAGAGACTCAAAACGAGAATTTAAAAGATACACAATTGGAATAGTAAAGATACGCAAACGATGTAAAGATACTCAGTTTGAAAGAAACACACTCCCACACTTGCAAAACTCTCAAATACAATAGAAACTCGCATCAGAAGCCTTACAGAAAGATACTCAAACGAGAAATGAAAAGATACACAATTGGAATAGTAAAGATACGCAAACGATGTAAAGATACACAATTGGAATAGTAAACATACGCAAACGATGTAAAGATACTCAGTTTGAAAAAAACACACTCCCACACTTGCAAAACTCTCAAATTCAATAGAAACTCGCATCAGAAAGCCCTACAGAAAGATACTCAAACGAGAAATGAAAAGATACTCAATTGGAATTGTAAAGATACGCAAACGATGTAAAGATACACAATTGGAATAGTAAAGATACGCAAACGATGTAAAGATACTCAGTTTGAAAGAAACACACTCCCACACTTGCAAAACTCTCAAATTCAATAGAAACTCGCATCAGAAAGCCTTACAGAAAGATACTCAAACGAGAAATGAAAAGATACACAATTGGAATAGTAAAGATACGGAAACGATGTAAAGATACACAATTGGAATAGTAAAGATACGCAAACGATGTAAAAATACTCAGTTTGAAAGAAACACACTCCCAGACTTGCAAAACTCTCAAATACAATAGAAACTCGCATCAGAAGCCTTACAGAAAGATACTCAAACGAGAAATGAAAACATACACAATTGGAATAGTAAAGATACGCAAACGATGTAAAGATACATAATTGGAATAGTAAAGATACACAAACGATGTAAAGATACTCAGTTTGAAAGAAACACACTCCCACACTTGCAAAACTCTTAAATACAATAGAAACTCGCATCAGAAGCCTTACAGAAAGATACTCAAACGAGAAATGAAAAGATACACAATTGGAATAGTAAAGATACGCAAACAATGTAAAGATACACAATTGGAATAGTAAACATACGCAAACGATGTAAAGATACTCAGTTTGAAAGAAACGCACTCCCACACTTGCAAAACTCTCAAATTCAATAGAAACTCGCATCAGAAAGCCCTACAGAAAGATACTCAAACGAGAAATGAAAAGATACTCAATTGGAATTGTAAAGATACGCAAACGATGTAAAGATACACAATTGGAATAGTAAAGATACGCAAACGATGTAAAGATACTCAGTTTGAAAGAAACACACTGCCACACTTGCAAAACTCTCAAATTCAATAGAAACTCGCATCAGAAAGCCTTACAGAAAGATACTCAAACGAGAAATGAAAAGATACACAATTGGAATAGTAAAGATACGCAAACGATGTAAAGATACACAATTGGAATAGTAAACATACGCAAACGATGTAAACATACACAATTGGAATAGTAAAGATACGCAAACGATGTAAAGATACTCAGTTTGAAAGAAACACACTCCCACACTTGCAAAACTCTCAAATTCAATAGAAATTCGAACCAGAAAGCCTTACAGAAAGATACTCAAACGAGAAATGAAAAGATACTCAATTGAAATAGTAAAGATACGCAAACGATGTAAAGATACACAATTGGAATAGTAAAGATACGCAAACGATGTAAAGATACACAATTGGAATAGTAAAGATACGGAAACGATGTAAAGATACACAATTGGAATAGTAAAGATACGCAAACGATGTAAAGATACTTAGTATGAAAGATACACACTCTCACACTTGCAAAACTCTCAAATACAATAGAAACTTGCATCAGAAGCCTTACAGAAAGATACTCAAACGAGAAATGAAAAGATTCACAATTGGAATAGTAAAGATACACAAACGATGTAAACATACACAATTAGAATAGTAAAGATACGCAAACGATGTAAGGATACTAAGTTTGAAAGAAACACACTCCCACACTTGCAAAACTCTCAAATTCAATAGAAACTCGCATCAGAAAGCCTTACAGAAAGATACTCAAACGAGAAATGAAAAGATACACAATTGGAATAGTAAAGATACGCAAATGATGTAAAGATACTCAGTTTGAATGAAACACACTCCCACACTTGCAAAACTCTCAAATACAATAGAAACTCGCTTCAGAAACCTTACAGAAAGATACTCAAACGAGAAATGAAAAGATACACAATTGGAATAGTAAAGATACGCAAACGATGTAAAGATACTTAGTATGAAAGAAACACACTCCCACACTTGCAAAACTCTCAAATTCAATAGAAACTCGCATCAGAAAGTCTTACAGAAAGATACTCAAACGAGAAATGAAAAGATACACAATTGGAATAGTAAAGATACGCAAACGATGTAAAGATACTCAGATTGAAAGAAACACACTCCCACACTTGCAAAACTCTCAAATACAATAGAAACTCGCATCAGAAGCCTTACAGAAAGATACTCAAACGAGAAATGAAAAGATACACAATTGGAATAGTAAAGATACGCAAACGATGTAAAGATACTCAGTTTGAATGAAACACACTCCCACACTTGCAAAACTCTCATATACAATCGAAACTCGCATCAGAAGCCTTACAGAAAGATACTCAAACGAGAAATGAAAAGATACACAATTGGAATAGTAAAGATACGCAAACGATGTAAAGATACACAATTGGAATAGTAAAGATACGGAAACGATGTAAAGATACACAATTGGAATAGTAAAGATACGCAAACGATGTAAAGATACTTAGTATGAAAGAAACACACTCCCACACTTGCAAAACTCTCAAATTCAATAGAAAATCGCATCAGAAAGCCTTACAGAAAGATACTCAAACGAGAAATGAAAAGATACACAATTGGAATAGTAAAGATACACAAACGATGTAAACATACACAATTGGAATACTAAAGATACGCAAACGATTTAAAGATACTATGTTTGAAAGAAACACACTCCCACACATGCAAAACTCTCAAATTCAATAGAAAGTCGCATCAGAAAGCCTTACAGAAAAATACTCAAACGAGAAATGAAAAGATACACAATTTGAATAGTAAAGATACGCAAACGATGTAAAGATACTTAGCTTGAAAGAAACACACTCCCACACTTGCAAAACTCTCAAATACAATAGAAACTCGCATAAGAAGCCTTACAGAAAGATACTCAAACGAGAAATGAAAAGATACACAATTGGAATAGTAAAGATACATAAACGATGTAAACATACACAATTGGAATACTAAAGATACGCAAACGATGTAAAGATACTACGTTTGAAAGAAACACACTCCCACACTTGCAAAACTCTCAAATTCAATAGAAACTCGCATCAGAAAGCCTTACAGAAAGATACTCAAACGAGAAATGAAAAGATACACAATTGGAATAGTAAAGATACGCAAACGATGTAAAGATACTCAGATTGAATGAAACACACTCCCACACTTGCAAAACTCTCAAATACAATAGAAACTCGCATCACAAGCCTTACAGAAAGATACTCAAACGAGAAATGAAAAGATACACAACTGGAATAGTAAAGATACGCAAACGATGTAAAGATACACAATTGAGTATCTTTACATCGTTTGCGTATCTTTACTATTCCAATTGTGTATCTTTTCATTTCTCGTTTGAGTATCTTTCTGAACGGCTTTCTGATGCGAGTTTCTATTGAATTTGAGAGTTTTGCAAGTGTGGGAGTGTGTTTCCTTCAAACTGAGTATCTTTACATCGTTTGCGTATCTTTACTATTCCAATTGTGTATCTTTTCAATTCTCGTTTGAGTATCTTTCTGTAAGGCTTTCTCATGCGAGTTTCTATTGAATTTGAGAGTTTTGCAACTGTGGGAGTGTGTTTCTTTCAAACTGAGTATCTTTACATCGTTTGCGTATCTTTACTATTCCAATTGTGTATCTTTTCAATTCTCGTTTGAGTATCTTTCTGAACGGCTTTCTGATGCGAGTTTCTATTGAATTTGAGAGTTTTGCAAGCGTGGGAGTGTGTTTCTTTCAAACTGAGTATATTTCTATCGTTTGCGTATCTTTACTATTCCAATTGTGTATCTTTTCAATTCTCGTTTGAGTATCTTTCTGAACGGCTTTCTGATGCGAGTTTCTATTGAATTTGAGAGTTTTGCAAGTGTGCGAGTGTGTTTCTTTCAAACTGAGTGTGTTTACATCGTTTGCGTATCTTTACTATTCCGATCGTGTATCTTTTCAATTCTCGTTTGAGTATCTTTCTGAACGGCTTTCTGATGCGAGTTTCTATTGAATTTGAGAGTTTTGCAACTGTGGGAGTGTGTTTCTTTCAAACTGAGTATCTTTACATCGTTTGCGTATCTTTACTATTCCAATTGTGTATCTTTTCAATTCTCGTTTGAGTATCTTTCTGAACGGCTTTCTGATGCGAGTTTCTATTGAATTTGAGAGTTTTGCAAGTGTGCGAGTGTGTTTCTTTCAAACTGAGTGTCTTTACATCGTTTGCGTATCTTTACTATTCCCATCATGTATCTTTTTATTTCTCGTTTGAGTATCTTTCTGAACGGTTTTCTGATGCGAGTTTCTATTGAATTTGAGAGTTTTGCAAGTGTGCGAGTGTGTTTCTTTCAAACTGAGTGTCTTTACATC